>NW_020897689.1:14317391-14551700 GCF_003984885.1 Neopelma chrysocephalum
ATATATATATATATATATATATATATATATATATATATATATATATAACCTTCAGATTCACTGAGGACTCTCTTCTACCTATATAGTATTTTTTGTTATGACTGTATCCAGTGGAATTTAGGAAAGTTACATTAAGTATCACTGTAAAAATGGGAAATTCTGAATACCACTTTGGGTTTTGTAAATATTTTTACAATTTACTAGTGAAAAAGTAGTGAAATTATTGCAAAGCAACCAATTGTAAAATACTTAGAAATAAGTGTACGCTTTAAAAATTGTTAATGTTTCTTGATTCAATTAGCTAAATTTCATTTTATAATCAATTTAGTGCACTTTTATGTTTTCATACATGGAAACGTGTGCATGTGTCCTTGCACGCATATGTAAAATTTATGCAGTACTACACATCAATGACATGTTCATGACTAGACAGATCAGTTCCATGGTTGACACAACAGTTTTAATGGAAATAATTTTAGAAATACTTTTTGTAAGTTTTTTAAAATTGTTGTACAGTACAGAAATGTCCATCAGAAATGCTTCAACCTGATCCTTGCAATAATGCGTAGATTAAAGACACTGATAACTGAGTATATTCCATTCCCTTGCCTTCTTTTTTAGTTGGCACCAGAATTGCTTGAATATCAGTCTGCGTTGGTCACTTTACTCAGATTTTATCTATGATAGGGTACAATGTCTAATAGAGGTTTTCATTCTTAAATCTAAACTACACACATTGTCAATGTCATGGAGTCCTCTACTACATGTCAAAAAGCAAAAATAATACATTTTTGAGCATTACAGTGAGGAGAAAATAGTTTTCAGTGATGTAAACTCACTTTCAATGAAGAGTTTTCACTCCTCATGTTTAGTTTTTCCACTGAACTTGTATTTTGGAGCTTTGTACACATTGCAAAGGTGCCTGCATTGATCAACTACTTAATTACCATTGATTCTCAGTGTAAGTACATAATCTCATGGCACAGCCTGAGTAACAATTGTTAACATTTGACTAATCAATTAATTATTTCAGTATTTATGAAGACAACAGATAAGACTGATCCTGGTTTAAAAGAAGCATTACAGGAGAAATACCAGTTCTCATAATTTAATAGTAAACATTTAATTTTCTTTAACTAAAACATAGAATCATAGAATCAACCAGACTGGAAAAGACCTCTGAGATCATCAAGTCCAATGCTTGTTCCAACACCGCTGTGGTTACTAGACAATGGCACTATGTGCCACATCCAGTCTCATTTTAAAACCTCCCGGGACGGTGAATCTACCACCTCCCTGGGCAGCCCATTCCAATGTCTGATTACTCTCCCTGTAAAAAATTTCTTCCTAATATCCAACCCAATATGAGACATTTGGATTTTCTATGTTCTGTATATAACTGTATCAAATACTCCAATCCTCACAGGGAAACTGTTAATGTTAAACATTAAAACAGTAAACAGCAACATGTGCTTAGTGTGATCTTTTCACGTGTGTCATATCTTCATTACTTCACCCTTGTGTTCAAATCTTGCAAATGTTCGGCCTTTCTGATGCAGTAAATTTAGGACCTGTAGAAAAATCTAGATTGACAGAAATGGTAATTTAGTCTCCCTACTTAGCTGCTAAATGCATGAGTATGGGCAAACACAGACAAGAACATCAACACATTTTCTCCGGTGGTTTTGGAGGAACTGTGCAAAGGTCTAGGCTATAAGTAACCTCCTTGGCCAACTGCTTGACATGCATTTAGGGCAGATGACAGATGCTGTTCAAGAAGAGTGTTTCTGCAACTTCAGTGTCTGTCTCTGCACAGAGCTTTTCTGGACAGTCTGTATTTCACATGTTTGTTCCTCCACCATGGAATGGAAGAAGAACCGTGGCTGAGGTCTACCTTGGGATGCTACAGTTATCCTGGGTGGTCTGGTTCCACATCAGTGGTGTGACCTGTGCAGTTGCACAGTGCTGGGAATGATGTAAGAGCTCATGCTGGCCAGTGCTAATGGGGGCAAAAGCCTCTTACTCCCCTGCCTGTTCATAGGAAAACTCCCGTTTCATCTGTTAACCTTTCAGGACTGGTGACCTAGAGATGGAAACGTCTGCAGTTTCTTACCAGGTTTTTTGTTCATTTCGTTTTTCCTATTAATAAGTTATTGTGAAAATATCAGTACACTTCAATAACGTTACCTGTCTTGAAAGAGTTGCTGGGAAATAGGATTTCAGTGAACTACTGAAAAATGTTTTTCTGTTTAACATAACAATACCTGTATTTTATAGTAAAGCGTAGGTATGGGGGAATTATCAGTGCATACAATTTTATCAGTGCATACAGCTTGTTTTCCTGAGTATGTTTTAAGAAGCTTTGCATTTCTTAACCATTGTTTAGATTGCCTTGTATCCCTGAGAGTTACCTTTCTTTTAATCAGTTCATTTAAAAAAAAAAAAAGCAAAACCCAAAAAACCAAAACATGACCAACAACGCTTCTGTAGAGGAAATAATTTTTTATTTTAGCTGAACAAATTGTACTTTGTTGTTTTCACTGGCTAACTGTTCTTTAGTTTTCTTGATAAATACTGCACATAATGTGTTCATCTTCAATTTAATATTTCAGTATATTAAGTTTATGATCACATAATCATTTTCTTGTCAAATAGTGCCTATGTGACTGAGGTCATTAAAAAAAAAGGTCCAGAGCTCCTTTGCAGTTTTGTAAATCAGGAACTTTGTTCAAGTCAGTGCAATTAAAGTTGCATGAGATCACAGTGAAGTCCAAGGATATTACTTGTGATCATTAATCTGAACATAGGCTGCAGAACTGGATCCATCTGTGCGCAAAAGAGCCATATGCTGAGAGTAGTACTTAAAAAGCTCATAGAAGTGATGGATGGATTCTTCAAACTTTAACATGTAATAACTAGTACGTACTTCGATGTCAGTGGATGTAGCAGAATATGAGCGGGAGTGGCAGGTATAGCCAGCTGTTCCATATCAATGCTATATTTGGCCCAGTAGATTTATAATGTGTTCTCATTCACTGGCATGTCTTCATTCACCTTCATCAAGTACGAGACATGTTGTTCCTGCCTTTACTCACTGGCTTCCCCTTCCTCTGAAAAAGAATTTCTGCAAGTTCCAAAATCCTTTCAAAGGTGAACTTACAGCAAAGAAATAGTTTGTGAGAGTTGATATCCAAGCAAATCCAAGCATTTACAGTAAGTTTTGCCCATCACAGTTTCTAATCCTTAACTAGGAGTTGATTTTATCAGTATTGTAAGTTTTGAAACATCACATCCACAATGCATAGACTATATTCCCCCTTAAACAAGGTTCTTTTCTAATTCATTAAATACTAATGTATTTCCAGTTGAAGCTTTTTTTATAAGATGAAAGATATGGCGAAGCAACCAGCTATGGAAAACCACCACCAACAAAAATACAGGGTTTATTTTTCCCCCAAGAATAGTAAACCTGATCTTGTACCACATTCTATTCCAATCCAAAGATCAGGCTCCCAGAGATGTTGGAAAGTGTTCATTATTTTCTTTTTGTTCTCCCTGTAGTGGATTTATTAAGGAAGCTTTTTTAACAAAATACTTTTAGGCCTCCATTTTACATTTTATTTTCTGAAACTTTATGGTTGAAAGTATTTCTTAAGCATTATCTTATACATTTATTACTTTTTAACTGATTAGCAAAAGATTACTGGCATACTTCTATCAGGCTGTATTTCTGAAAAATAACTCAAGGATGCTATTTGCCATAACACACTAGAGAAAGCATGATTTTGAATTTGCTTTAGAACTTAACCTGTTGGCAGTTCCTGAACTGGACAAAAAGTGTCATCTGTCAGATATTTGTGTTCTTCATTCAAAGTATTGCTGCAAGCACTTATATTTATTTTCTCCATGCTGTCAAGCTGTGATTTCTTTTAGCAATGACACTTTTATCTGTTTATCTTGGAATGCTCAGACTTGAAGTGACTAGTTCTTCCAAATTCTCAGTTTTAACATTTTCAAATAATTTCTAAACCAAGGAGGCTGCAGATGCAAAGTGAGTGTTTTTCTTCTTTGGATTGTAAATCTCAGTCTCCACTGATGCTTTCTAGGCGTTTCTGTTGTCCAGCAACACAATATGTGTAAATATGAAGTAGAAAAAGATTGTTATTTATTGATTCACCCATTATGAATAGAAATGAGACTATGGTGAAAAAACAGAGTTGTACCTTTCACTTCTCCTTATGTAATGAGTGTGCACTTTGATGAGGAGTGGGTCATGGATATGGATGTAAAAACGCTGTAAATGACTCCAACCAGTGGCTGTTCAGGCTTTATTCCCAAGGATCTGATAATGAGTCTCTTGTTGGCTTCTTCGATAGGTCATGTCATCTCTGTGCAAATCCAGAACTGGGGAGCATATCCCAGGATCGCAACAGGACAGTGTCTTCAATCCCCATGGCTATATTCTCTCCCAGTGGAAGATAAGCTTTTGTAGACCCCATCCCCATCCCTCTGGGAATGGAGTATAAATTATTTTCAGTCTGCTTTTATAATTCTACTCCTGGAGACAGGGTAATTTTTTTTCTGATTGAACTTATCTCTTCTGTGATTGAGAAATGAAAATGCAGACTCAAAATAATAACATTCAGTAGTTGCCTCCACTTCATGTTGTTCTTTGAGCTTTTGCCTTGTATTTCAGAGATGGCACAGAATTCTTTCAAAGGTTTTCAAACTGAGGCATTGTCTAAGGGGAGACTTGGCCACCCTTTGCATAGGTAGACTGATGAAATATTAGTTAGTCTTTATTTACTGGTAAGGAGCAGTGAGCGCCTAAATATTTACTTAAGGAAATTGTCTGTGGGTTTTTTTCCGAAAAGGGAATGTTCTCATTTGTGGTCCAGATCCCCTCCAATGTGGTTACAGCAGTATCAATGTAATTGAGGAAAGGAAAGGAAGTGGTATAGGAGTTGTCCTGGTTTCGGATGAGATAATTTTCTTCCTAGTAGCTAGTACAGTTCTATGTTTTGAACATAGGGTGAGTATAATGTTGATGACACACTGATGTTTTAGTTGTTGCTAAGCAGTGCTTACCCTAAGTCAATGACTTCTCAACTTCTCCCACCATTCCACCATTCAGGAGGCTGGGGGGTACAAGAAGCTGGAAGGAGACATAGTCGGGACAGCTGACCCCAACTGACCACAGGGATATTCCATACCATATGTCATCAAGCTCAGTATATAAACTGAAAAGAACGTTGGCCAGGGGCCACTGCTCAGGAACGTGCTGGGTGTCAGTCAGCAGGTGGTGAGAAATGGCATTGTGCCTCACTTGTTTTGTGGTGTGCAGTTCTATTATTCTGTTATTAATTTCTTTTTTTTTCCCACTTCCTTTTCTGTCCTATTTAACTGTCTTTATCTCAACCCACTATTTTATTTTTTTTCCCAGTTCTCTCCCCCATCCTACTGGCATAGGGGAGTGAGTGACTGTGTGGTGTTTAGCTACCTGCCAGCTAGCGCTCTGAACCTTTTGACAGGAATGTACACTGTCCTGCTGCTCATCTGGGTGCTCTAACCTGCCCTTCATCTGTGACATTAGCAGAGTTCACATCTGCTTTTTCTGGCCAAAGTGGAACACTGAGTGAGGGTGTAGTAGCCCGATAACACATGCAACTGGCAAATATGTGGCTGCTACCTTTGCCAAATGTGTATGATTGGCATAAGCAACTTATATTTTCAAATCTGCTAATTACTGACAGTTCTGTCAGTGTTGGTGGCTGCAGTCCGTATTTTTTGATGAGCCTTATGTAAAAATAATGGATTTTTGCTTTCTATACCTTAGGACTTTTTTTATAATCCTTTTGAAATTTGAACTGAAATAATTAAATCTGGTTTATTTTCCTAACATGCTACTTATATATTTCCTTATGGTATAGAGAATTGTTTGCTAGTGCTGTGCTGTGAGCAACTGAGTCATAGAAAATAGAAAAAAAAATGGAAAACTCTCCCCTCTTGTAGGAGGGAGTGTTTGTTTACAAAATTTATGTGGACTCAGGAAACAGAAGAGGAAGGAGTATAATATAGTCCCAAAACAATGTATTGTTGTATAAACTCTTTGGCTTACTCAAACAGGTGTCTCAGGTCCCAACACAAGTTTGGCACAGGAGAGTGAAGGTAGAAATAAAGGAAAAAGAGCTGGAAACTAGCACACAATGCCATTGCCTTTGGAAAAGTCACACAGTTTCCATCATGGGCGCTTTGGTAAATGTGCATTTTGGTAAAAAGAGTGCTTTTGTATTTTAAAGCTGCTCTGATAATTGAAATAAATTATACTTATTTCTGTTTTAAGTTTTGTTCTAGTGTTACAGTGGGGGGTTTTTGCTGTTGTTTGTTTATAATATATTTATTTTTCCATTTTAAATGTATTAGTATACATGTAAACATTAGTGCATACCTGGAAATTGGTTTAAAATTAAGTCAGACATACTCCACTTTCAACTAGCCCTACAGTTTTGTTACAGTGTTTTATTAGGAGTCTAAAATAAATACAAACCTCTTTCTGCACATCCAGTTATATTATTCCTTGAGATATCTCAGCTAATAAGTGAAAATGGAGTCAGGTCAGCTGTAGGAACTAGGTGGTATAAAGTCCATCCTATTACTGAACAAGTTCCAGATGGAGCTTATGGAACAGCCATTAAGTCTGGAAGTGGAGATGCTATAGCCATCGTAATAAAAGATTTAAAAATCATCTGGATAATAAATCTGATAAATGGGCATATATACTCAAAGGATAGTAAGGTTTTCTCTTATCTCAGTCAGTTATTCAGTCTTTCAGCTGAATGCATTCACGTTAGCTATATCATTCAAGGGTGCAACTCATTGATCTGCTTTTATGATTTCTTTACAAAGTGAGAATTTTCTCATTATTCCTTCTGAAAAATAGATCTATGAGGATGAAGTTTCATGGACCCAGCAAGATTCCTAAGTGTCCAATGCTAGCCATAAATCTCACCCAAGCATAGACTTACCCCATGGACTATCTGATTAAACACTGCAGTCTTCATTGTTCACAGCAGTGGCTGCCTGTCACCCCCTTTCTCTGAATACCTCTATAGACAGGGATGAGCTGTGCCAGATGAAGCATGAAGGCAGAAAACAGGCAACTGAATGACACAAGACACACTTGGATGTCAACTATCAGCGGCACAAGAAACTCTTTTATGAGTCTGTTACATCTTTGGTGTAACCCAGAGATCCTATACTCTTTACAGGAGAAGTCACAGAGTAGTCAGTGACAATGTGTCTTAGACAGATTTATACGGGATAATTCCAAAACAGAGCACTGGAATTGTCTTAGCTGTATGCTGCATCGAGGTTAAATTTTTTTTGTAAAATGTGACATTTTAGAACTCTTTTTTGACAAGTTCTAGCTAGGTAATGGGAAAGGCACTAGCTATACAAAGTGGGGGCTCCCTCATATTCATGTTAAACAGTTGATAATCATTCTACTTACGGACCTTTCAGCTCTGAGAGCAATATATTATTTATTGGCTGTCTACTACATATGGTTGGTGTAAATAACAAATTGGCTTTACTACATCCTTTCAGACAGATCTAAAAGAGTTATAATTCTACTGCATGAGTATTTTCTGATTCTTTAATAGTTAAGGAAACAAAATGCAATGATCCAGCATATCAACTAATGTATAGATAATGTGACCTTCAAGAGTTCTCTTACCCTTTTGGATCAGATATCTTTCTTAAGAAGGTATTATTCGTATTATTAAAAGTGCAACATCACAGTTTTCTGGGTTTAAGTTACCTTAAAAAAATAGAAACTTATTTAAGAAGAAGCTTACCAAAGTTCAGCCAGATAAAGACAGTGGTGAATGAAAAGATAATTTTGAAGAACCTGAGTAACTCTTGATTACTGAGTAATGGATGACAAGCTAGATGGCTTTCTTACACAGTTTATAAGGTTAAATGCCTTAAAGTACTCAGATCTACACATCTAATTCGAGCAAATGGAGTACTGAAAAGTTGCTAAAATAAACCCCAAAGTGCACAATGAAGAATGGAAGTCAATGTCTCGTGATTTTTGCAAATAAACAAATATCCTTCCTATGCTTGGACACAGTGTTTATTTAGGTTTAGTGAACCTTCACATTCAATTCAAGTTTAATTTCATAAACTTCTATATTTCCACCTTTACTTGTCCATGAATTCATACAGAATCTCTATAACTTCTATCAACAGCAGATCAAAGTAGTCTTCAAGATATTTGTGGCCTTGAAAAGAAAAAGAAAGAAACAGATGTATCAGAGAAACATCTGTGCTGTAGTATAGTTTCCACATAGTGAAAGTCTGAGTACAGGCATATGAAAGTTTCTTAAAATATCTTTCTGTGTATCCACATCAGAGAGTTATCTGGCTTAAGCCCAGTCCCCGGGGATGACCATGGTTCAATTTGCATACAATACAATCTTCTTTTGGCTCAAAAGGGGCCTCTAGAGATGGTACTACTAGACAAAGATTGTTAGAAAGCTCATTATTCTTCCTTTGCTCCCTTCAGCTTGTAGTCATCTCCTCCCAGATGTCCCCTTTAGCCTTGGGTGGGTATAAAACCCACAGCAACACCAGGGTGCCCACAGGGGGTTTTTTGGACAGTTTTTAATCAATGCTGCTATAATTTAAGGAGGTCCAGTGATCTGAACTGAGGTTTTAATCCATTTCTGAAGTAGCATGGCTTTTAAGATCAAATTGTCTCTTAGCCTGATTAACAGTCTTTCCCAGTAAGACTTAACCTGTTTCAAGCATAATGAAATTTCAAAATCATTAACTTACTACAAAGTTTTGTGGAAGTACACACTGCATTTGCAAAGAGGTTTGTTAGTAGTCCTGCAACTACTGACAAATATGCTGATGAGCAAACAAATATACTATTAGGTGCATGACAGTTCACACAGAGCTGAGCTGTCAGAAATCATGTTTCAGAAGTTCAGAATTGCTGTGACTTAATTTTTTGGTTTTGTACCATGTTCTTTTATAGTAAATTGTTGACATTTACAGAGTGATGACATTTCCTTTTTCATAGTCACATATTCAGGAGAGTATATTTACACAAGAAAAAGCAAAATACCGAATCTCTAACGGGTCATGTGTACTAATATTTTTGACTTTAAAAAGAACAAGTTTTATGGCTCAGTCAATACTTAATCATGAACTTTTAAAATTTACAGGGGAGTGAAAGTGAAGCAAGGGGTTTGATCTTCTGTGTTTCACTGTTGTTTTTTCACACTAAGGACTTTTCTTTCATGATGAAGTCAGGATCTGATATCTCAGTCACGTGGGTTTTGACTACAGGTTACCTAGGAACAGTAGAGCAATTCTAAACATAAGAAAGATGAACTTCGACCTTCTTTGTAGCAGATGGAACATTTTGTGAGCAACTGGTCATGTGTAAATGTTAACTTGTTTGCCTTTTTTAGTAACCAACAAATGAACAACATATGCCTTTATTTTTCATTTTGCAAAGACTAAAGGTTTGGGGTTGTGGTTTTTTTTTTGGGGGGGTGTCGTGTTTTGAAGAGTTTCTCTTCAAGTACTGAGCACAAAATATTATGTTCACTAGAACAGAGTAAAATCTGACTGTGTTGCTTCTGTATTAAATGCACAGCATGTTTGGAAAATTAACATTAACAAACATTACTTATATCTGAGTTTGTCAACGTTTAATTAAGAGGGCCCTCTACATTTTAGGAAGATACTGTTTGCATATATGTAATAAAAGGTTCAAATTTAAATACTTTCAATTAGTTTCCATGAAAAAAAATGACTTTTGCAGACCCCTACAATAGACAGTTTGAAGAAATAACTATTCTGTGTTTAAATTGTGCTCCTTAGTATTTTAAACAGATGGCAATAGCTTTCCTCTTGATTATAACTTTGAGGCATGCTTTACTAAATGGAATCAGCGGGGTTCATTAAGGTCCCATTTGATGTATCAGTATTATAAAAATACCATGTTAATTATCCTCAAACGTTGCAAGTTACCTCCATTTTCCTGCAATCAGAAGATGAGAGAAACCCTGTGAAGCAAATTAGTCCTAATTGAAAGAGGACTGATTAATATTTAAATAAGGCATTGTGTGAGGGATTCTGCCATGAGAAAAATAGGCTGAACATCTGAATTAATTGCATAGCAGGTTAAATTAAATTTCATATAATGGGTTGGAAGATGAGTTGGCACAGTGCTTTAGCAGGGAGCACAATGGCTGAAATACCAGTCTTTTCTTTCACTCTTGGCTGGATTCCACTGAGGTCCTTGTAGCCCTTACCTCTTTGTTGTCTTTCTTTCAATACAAACAAAGGTACTAACAGAAAATTGCAACCACATTTTAAAAAATGTTAATCCTTTTTGGGAGACAGCACCTGTCTACATTTTTGCAATTTCTCTTCCACCTTGGCTGCAAAATTGGGAAACATTAGTATCTTTTTCCTTGCCACGTTTAATGAGGATTGATGTCATAAAGTGCTAATGGCTGGAATATAGTTAGAACTGTGCTATTAGTGGGTTATCACTGTCTGACATTTTCACTGCACAGGAGCATACATGTGGAGCCTGTTTAAAGTGATTGGGTTACTTAAGGGTCCCTGTTAGGGATATTTAATCCAACATAAATTACTTATGCACTTTGTTAGTGTTCAAAGGAAGAGTGTCATGTTGTACATGTTGGCAGTTTTCCAGTCAAGAGCTGTTAATTACTGTACAGCTAGTGAATACATTTTGTGGCAATGGAAGCCAAAAGGGGAGAAAACTATATCTATATTCCATCTAACTGAAAATGAATAGATGAGAGTGCAGGGGAAAAAGCAGACTGAAGTAATTTTCACCCTTAGGAGTTACAGTGCCATTTGTTTTCATTTTGAAAATAAAAACAAATGACAGTATGATTCCCTGAGGGGGAAGTACTTTAGCTATAAAGAATCCCTGCCAAAACCAAGCTATTATCTGTTTGTATGCTGATAAGAAAAAAGCATGTTCTCCAAAGCTCTAATTCATCTACATCTCTGCAAAGTTCAAGGTTCACTAAGATACTCTTTGCTTATCATATTGAATGCATGTGATAACTAGGAAAATGGCTGATAACTATAGTACTCATTTCTTTTTGACATGCAGTTTAGTGTAGTCAAATTACTTTATATTCCCGCTCTTATATTAACAAATGCTATTCTTGCCAAGGCTTGTGAGGGTTTAGTGGTGGAGAGACCCAGTAAATAACAAGTATCTTTTGATATTATCATGTGTTTCAACTTTGGAAACTAGCCATAAGAAATAACTTTGAAGAGCTAAACGCATTTTTTATATGGAAGCTCATGGATCATGTAACTGTGCTAGGGGAAAAATGCATAGTTCTGTTAGTAAAGTTACTGTATGGTCTACAAATAGCAAGCCTGTTATACCCTTGATCTCTACAAATGGAAATAAGGTTTGCATATAGCCTTAAGTGCTATCTTTATTTCATTTTATTATCTAACTGCAGTGCTACTTATGAAGTTGTCCATATGAAGTTCATAATGAAGATAACTCCATTTTCTGTCTATATTATTAAAATTGCTAAAGGCAAAATATATGCATGATTGTAGTTATGTAAACACTCCATTTCTCAAATGCATCATTTATGAAGCTACAGGGGAAAAGTGGAATATCTTGCTTTTGCATAATAATACATCCTACCAAACTTTTTTTTTTAAGCTAAGCCCAAAAGTTTTATTTTCAAGTGTTCTGCTAATACTTTCATTACAGTCATTGTGCATTTGACTAAAATTCTCTTTTCTCCTTGGACATCATCAGAATTTGAGATCTCTGTGTATGTACTGAAATATCCAATTGACCTTGGGTCTCACCTTTTGTTGGTGAGGGCTGATACTCAGAATAAAGAGGTAGATCTGGCGACTGAAGTGTGTTTTGGGTTTGAGAAAATGCTCAAAGCTGCATATTGGTTTTTATATGAGGACTCTAGATGGCTTGGTTTTGTTTGATGCAGATTATTATCACAATAAATCCTATATATGTACAAACAAGAACATGTGCATTATATATGCAGATAATTTATGTAATCAATGATTGTCACTAGTGCCCTTTGCTCTCCCTCAACTCTTTTGATAATTTCCAACACCAACTCTTTGTGGTTGGTCTTCACAGACAGCGTAGATCTTCAGGTCCAGGACTTTCTTCATTGTTTGCACCACGCCTGAAATAACTGAATTGATTTGGCTTACTAGAGTAAAAATGCTAGATTATATGTTCTGTACGATGTTCGTGCCTACAGTCATGCAGAGACTTAAAGTAACTAATTTTTTCTTTAAGAATGCCTGAATTGACACCCAACCACTTCACATCTTTAGCATCTGAAAATACCCACACAGGGAGATGCTCAGTTCTTGTGCTGCTCGTAGCCATTAAAGCAGCTATTTCTGTGGAAACCTCAAATTGTTCCTACCTAAGGCTGCTCAGGGTTTACAGTCTAGGCATATTTTACTCATTAATTCAATTTTAGGGAGAACAAACATACTTTCAGGTAAGGGGACAGAGCCCAAGACTCCTTCCTGGTTAAGGGCTGTAACTGTTAGGAAAGAGAACAGAAATTTTTGCATTTACAATGGTCATTTTGGATGTCATATCCAATTTGCCTTTGTACATAATGACTTCTGCTTTGGAAAGCTCTACTGCAGGGTGTGATACAAAAAGCTGGTATAGCCACACCATTAACTTAAATGTACTCAGAAGAAAAAATCAGATGCCTGTCCGTGGGTGGGACTTTTGAACTGTAGACAGAACTTTAAAAGATATTAATTTTGATTTAATCACTCAAAACATTGGTTTTTTTCCTGAATTTTATCCTTGAGTTCAGTTGAAATCTGGAGTTTCACAAAGGGACCTTGTCCTGGGTTTGGCTGGGATAGAGTTCATTTTCTTCCTGGTAGCTCGTACAGTGCTGTGTTTTGGATTTAGTATGCGAATAATGTTGATAACACACTGATGTTTAGCTGTTGCTAAGCAGTGCTTACCCTAAGTCAAGGACTTTTCAGGTTCCCATGCTCTGCCACTGAGCAGGTGCGTAAGAAGCCAGAAGGGAGCACGGCCAGGACAGCTGACCCAAACTGGCCAAAGGGATATTCCATACCACGGAACATCATGCTCAGCATATAAACTAAGGGGAGTTGCCTGGAAGGGGCCAGTGGGTTGAGCATTGATCAGCAGGTGGTGAACAACTGTATTGAGCATTATGTGTTTTTCTTGAGTTTTATCCTTCTTTTTTTTATTATCTCCCTTTTCATTAAAATTATTATTAATAGTGGGATTAGCATTATTATTATTATACTTTGTTTCAATTATTAAACTGTTCTTATCTCAACCCACGAGTTCTACCCTTCTCTGATTCTCCTCCGTGTCCTACTGGGAGGGAAGGGGCGTGAATGAGTGGCTGAGTGGTAGTAGTGTAGTGGCACTCAGTTGCTAGCTGGAGTCAAACTACAACAAACCTGTATACTCATCTTTTTCAATACTCAGTTTCATTTCCTAAGCATAAATTTGAGAAGATTAAAGCTTAGAATAGATGCGTTTAAAAATGAATAATTAGATGATTTATTTTTATTAAAAGCAGATTTTTTTGTTATATAGTTCTAATTTCCTTATTAAATTCAATCTTCGTAAACAACATAAAATAATCTAATGAAATAAATATGACAATGTTCAATATCTCTACTAGTTAAAAAAACCCATACGAATATGAATCACTGTTCCAAATCATTGATACAGATTATTTGCTTGGCTGTGAAAATTGAATGATGTTTTATATTCATATCATTAGTTAATTTGATTATCAAAATATTTTCTCAAAGAATTGGAACATCAGTCTTGCTTCTTTAAATACAAAATTATTGTTGTTATCTCAAAATCAAATACTCACTTTACAGGGTTTATTGATATTTTCCTCAAATCAATGGTTACATAGAATAATATGATGTATTTTGGTTTTATAGTTCTTTCTAGTGATACTTTACTTTAGGGGAAGATTTTTGGGATAGTGAAATACATTAATTGAACAGCAGTTTTTCATTAAAGCCTGTCTTGCCAACAAATGTAATCCTGTGCCTAATAATTTTCAGTTTAAGGAATTGTGTTAAGATGGGCTTCATATTTCAGTTTTGGTTTTCCAGGGCCTCTCTCTTATGTACATTTCCATACGGCTTTCAGGGCTGTCTCTGGCAAAGAAGCACTAGGCATGGTGGTAGCCAGGTTGCATTTGGACCTTGGATGTGAATAAGCTCTTTGAAACTTAGGCAAGACCCAGCTGAACCTGAAAGGATGAAAGATTTTGCAGATTTCTTTCCCTAGTCTATTGTACGTGCAGCAGGTACATAAATTAGGCAGAACCTGTGGCATCTAGGAAAGCCTTTTCCTTTTTAGGCTATTTCTGATCTTTCAGAAAATGATAGCAAAAATTAACTCCTTCTTGAGTTCAAATGACAAGAGAGGATATTTGTAATCGTTGGTTATTTGTAATCGTTGGTTCTGTGCAACTGACTAGTGTAGTAAGGTCATATCTCCTGTCAAATACAGGTGCTCATTAATAACTGTGTGCAAATAAACAAATAAAGAATGGCACCTTAGTAGTGTTTTTTCCTCATACAAAAATTGTGCTTGGCTTATTCCCAGAAAAAATGAAGTCATGCAATGTGTTAAGCAGAGGGACTGTTGATTTTTGAATTCTTGGAGCTACGTATGAATTATCAGGTAAGTGTTCTCCTTTATGAAATTTGAGAACCTCTGGGTGTGTTCAGAGATGAAGTACTACATATCTTAGCAATAAGGTATTAACAGAAAATAGTCACCTAAACTCTCTTATTGTTAGGCATGCATTGAGTAGTCATTTTCACAATTGGATCTCTGTTCTGAAACCTGTGTAAGTACCTTTATAAAAACTTGATTCCTGAGGTTCCAGCCCTCAGAGCAGCTTTTCTCGGATTTTTTTAAGCAGCAGTGGAGACCTAGCTTGGAAAGTCTGAGGGGAAAGAGCATATAATATCAAAGATGAGGGTGAGGGTCCATGTGAGTGTTTTAGTATCTGGAAATTAATAAATCACCCCATGTCTCAAAAGGAATCTTTAGAAAGAAGTGGAGCTTTTACCAGAAGCAGGTGGACTGAGTTTCTGTAGAATTTAGCAATGCTTTTTTAATTACCCCCAAATTTACAATGGTGTTTCAAGTTAAATAAAGCTAAAACTCAAAGCAAATGTTTTCCACTGGACTTAAATGAACTGCATGATCCTTGACATGTTTTTCCTGCCAACAAAATAAACCCACGGCGTGTGTAGCACAGTCCTTAATCGTGATCAAGCTATTTATCCTCAAAATATCATTTCTCACTATCTTTTTTTCACAGTTGACAATTACATGATTAAAATAGTATGTAGAGTTGATTTAAGGATAACATGTCAGTTAGACAATGCAATGTAAATATCTCATATTTCAAGAATACATATATAATTTTTGTTTTGCCAAGGATGCTTGAATTTCCTGATGGCATCCAGGTTTTTTTCATGGATGATAGCACATCAGATGATAAAAAAGTTTTGATATCTTCATTTTTAATCCCTAAAAACATGAAATCAGCTAAATACATATGTTACACCAGTCTTAAAAAGTATTTACACTGTTGTGATTAGTGTATTTTAGAAGTGTTACTATGCAGCCTAAAATAAATTAACAATCTGCTCAAAATTTTTTTGGTATGTAGATCAGATGCTCCAATCTGTCATTCATATTGTATCTATACTCATATATACACACACTTATTTACATATAGGCTTACATACCTTCAGCAACTTTTTGCTTTCAGAATTTGTGCTATAATTTGCCAAACAATATTTCTACTTTTTTTTTTCTTAATTCCATAATATCTTTTTATAGTACTTTAACAGGAGCACTCTCTTTTCAAACTTCTAGTTTTGAAGGCACTTCTTCCAAATGTGTGAATCTCTCTATCTGCAGGTTGTCCATGTTTGTTTCTGAGAAGCTCTGAATTGGTAGCAATCAACTTGAAACTGTGTAGTTAGTAGCTGTCAAATCTCAGAACAGGCTACACATGATTTTATGACTGATTTAGTGTGTACTGGGAGCCAAAGTAATAAAAAGTAATTAGTTGTTTCACCCATCCGTGTTTGATGGTTAGGAACCTGGTCCACAAAGGCGGTGTCTCAACTGGGAGGATCTGTAAACAATTCCAACTCTAAGAGCTGCTTGTGTGCTGGGGCTGGACCCAACTCCATCTGAGACCAAGTGTGGGGAGCTCACCCTTTGGTCTCATGTGCTGCCGTCACACAGGAAGGAGTCAGTGCACAGTTCGGCCAAGTGTCTGGTGAGAAGAGTTTGGTAAGCAAGACCACAGTCTAGGCTGGGGTGATCATCTGGGTTTCAGTTGCTGATCCTTGGCCTGACCTAGCTTGCCCTAAATACACTGTCAGGTGCATGAGATATCTAGTATTAAGGTTTAGCTCTTGACTGCCACACAGTCACTGTGCTTTTCCTCATCCTGGTTCAGCAGGTGAGGGAGAGAAAGGGTAGTCACAGGGAGCACTAGGCTGCCCCAGAGAAGACCTGCAGGTGCCCAGCTGGCAGAAGAGGCAGCTGCAGGTACATCACTGCATTCACACAGGCATGCTGTCTGAATGAAGAGCTGGAATCTGTCGCTTAGTGAGCTCCAGGTGGGCAGTATAGCATGTGGCAGCCTTCCACCCTAATTCTGGAGTAGATGTGCTAAAATCAGTGGAGTTACAGCTGGACATGAAAGTTCAGGCTTCACCTACACTTTTCATGATGGGTAGCTGTGTCTTGATTGTATTTGCTCTTGCAGACACAATGTTAAATGACAGAATGAAACTAGACGGATCATAGGCAAATCAGGAAAACCTTACTAACTCTTGCCTGCTGTTGTGGTTTAACCCCAGCCAGACACCAAGCCCCACGCAGCCGCTCTCTCACTCTCCCATGAGCAGGCTCGGGGAGAGAATCGGAAGGGTAAAAGCCAAAAAAGTGATAGGTTCAGATAAAGAAAGTTTAATAGGTAAAGCAAAAGCCTTGCACACAAGCAAAGCAAAATGAGGAATTAATTCACAGCTTCCCATGGGCAGGCAGGTGTTCAGCCATCTCCAGGAGAGCAGGGCCCCATCATGCATAACAGTTACTTGGGTTGCCAAACACCATCACTCCAAACGTCCCCCCTCTTCTTCCTTCTTTCTACAGCTTTATGTACTGAGCATGATGTCATATGATATGGAATATCCCTTTGGTCAGCTGGGGGAAGCTGTCCCAGCTGTGTCTCCTCCCAACCTCCCATGCATCCTCAGCCTCCTCACCAGCGTGGCACTATGAAAAACAGAAAAGGCTTTGGCTCTGTGTAAGCCATACTCAGCAATAACAAAAACATCTCTATATTATCAGCCTATGTTCCGCACAAATCCAAAACGCAGCCCCATACCAACCACTGTGAAGAATATTAACTCTACCCCAGCCGAAACCAGCCCATCTGCTTTGTTAGTTTTGGGTGATGGCTTATGAGCTGCAGTAGTTTTCTGAGAGGTCAGAAAATCAAAAAGGTTTATCCATAATAAGTCCCAGTCTTTATTGGGAAAAAGTAATAGTTTATAGCAATTTATTTGGTGCTGATGCTTCTGAGACTTTCCTATCTAAAGAGGCATATGGTTTGGGTGTGCAGGAGATGGCCTGAAACTTACTAAACTGTGTATGATTAATTGTGGGGCAATGATTATAGAGCACACTGTTGGAGGCTTGCACCCTGCAAAGTGCAGGATAAGGAAAGGGGGCCCGTGATGTGGTAGACTGTCCTTGCTGCTGTGTCCTAGGGTGGATGGTGCAGCCTGAAGTAAGCAATTGTGTCTGGAGAGGGAGTGTGGTATGGGAACCAGGTGTGGGTTCAGTTTATGCTTCTGTGGAGCATTCACCACCACTTTAAAATCCTGTTCCCTGGCAGATGATTGTCCCTGATCAGGTTTGAACAGAACCTCCTAGACTAGAGTAAGGTAAGCCTGTATTGACATGTAAATATTTGCTTTGTTGTTAATGCATATCTGGAGACTGGACTGTCTTCCAAATAGAAACAATGAAGGAGCACAGAAGAAATTCTGCTGCCCTTCTGCACCACAGATAAATGTCTAAAACATTCAGCAAAGCATTTTCTTTGTAAAATCAAAGTGCACAATATTGACCGTTTGTAAGAACACTGTTATCCATTTTTAATGGGAGTATGGTGAGTAGTTGAGAAGCTGCATAATGAATTTCAAGCATTTCTCTATGTGTTTGTACTAGTTTGTGCCCTCACAGTCAAAAGAAGGGGAATATATACCTTAAAAATAATGTTAATAAGTAGTAAGAAGCTTCAGAATACATACAATATTCTAATTCTAGCTTGTAATATTAACATTTCATTTCTGCTAAAGGGCTCAGAAAAAAATTTCGTAGTGAAAACTTGTTCTGATCACTAATATAAATTTAAAAACGTCTGCAGAGAACATTAAGATTTGCAATATCACCATAAATAAGGAAAAGTTAATTTTAAGTTGTCATGTAGCTAGGTTAAATATAATGTTCGTTTCCCATTCAGCATTGTGGTATCATCTCCAAATAAGTAACTTATGCTACTTTTTTTTTTTTTTTGGCATTTCACAATAAATAGCAAACCACTTTTCTCCCCCTCTTTCTCCTGCCAAGATGTGGTGTGACTCAGTTACCTCAGTTTTTCCCTACAGGGAGGGGCAGTTTATGCCCTGCAGAAGCAAAGTATGAACAGGCTAAGACTGTTGGATATATACCTACCTTGGAATGCTGCTGCACAGCCAGAGCAGGGGAAAGGAGCCTCAGTAAAATGACAACCTGGACAGCAATTACATAAGGACAAGAGAAGTGGTTATGGCTCTGGTAGCTCACAGGAAGTACGGTAGTTCCTGCAACAGCAGGATATGAGCCTCTAGAACACTAACCTCACTCAGAATGATCTTAAAAAAATCCCTCTTTTTTCTATAAAGTAACAGTTCTTAATCTCTAGACAATAGCGTTACCATTTAAATTTGCAATACATAAAGGAAGTTGAACTTTTTTTGAAAAGTAAAGTGCTTTTGCTTAAAAATATTAAAGCATTCAGGGCTGGACTTTGAAACTGGCATTTGGCATAGGCAGAAACCTCCTTCGGGAGTTGCAGCTTTACTTACTGTGCAGAACAACAACTAAAAAAATATCTCTGGGATGTTGTTATCGCAGCCTGTAGAAGCCCTTTCCTTTGCAAAATTATGTCACAATTAAAATTTCTTTATTCCCACTATGACTGTAATGTGACATACTTTCTTCTCTCCAGGAAAAGTTAAGGGAATGGCAGCTGTCCTGAAAATATTTCTTGGCCTCCTTTTATGTGTGAGATTGTTAGTATTTCCTCTCAACTGAAGGGAAGGGAATGGATACTACTATGCATGAAATGTGGAAGATGTAAATCAAAGATTGTAGTGTTTCTGAAGTGTTTTTACAATTACATCATGCTGTGACGTATTCTATATAATTAGCCTTTCCCTCACAATATTACTTACTCTCCCTATCTGTTGGGAAGATATTTCTGTTATAATGACATGTAGGAATCTGAGTTCTGTAAACTGGGAGTTGCTTTCAATAGTTTTCAGTGGGTGCCCACAGCTGGCAGTGTGGTGTGAAACATAACTTACCTTTATCTCGTTCACTTCAGTGAAATACATTTTACATTTCCTTGTGAAGGTGAAAAAGGCTCACCATAGGTTAATGTCAAAGCATTGTTGAGGTTGTTTGATTAAAAGAAAACCAATTTTAGTAGAGGGAGATAGGAAAGGGGAAATAACTAGTTTATTTTAGGGTTGCATAGTATCTTGTTTTTCCTGGAAGAAAAGAAGAATGAAGAAGGTGGCTTCCTGTTCTTTAGACCAAAAGCTCATTGTGTATTTTGCAGCGAGTGGTAAGTAATTTGTACAAAGCCTCCATGGCCCCTCCATGTTCAAGTGAAAGGGAGGGGCAAGGACAGGCTGAATCTTGGCTTTCTTAAAGAGAAGCAGTTCCTGTCTGTACCCACAACAGTTACATCTTACTCAGCTCTACAGGAATCATAGAATCATAGAATAGTTTGGGTTGGAAGGGACCTTTAAAAATCATCTAGTTCCAACCCCCCTGTCATGAACCTTCCAGGGAACCTTCCACTAGACCAGGTTGCTCAGAGCCCCATCCAACCTGTCCTTGACCACTGCTAGGGATGGGGCATCCACAGCTTCTCTGGGCAACGTGTTCCAGTGCCTTACCATTCCTGCAGTGAAGAATTTCTTCCTTATATCCAGTCCAAATCTACCCTCTCTCAGTTTAAAATTGTTGCCCCTTCTCCTGGTATTACAGGCCCTGGTAAAAAGTCTCTCTCCATCTATCTTATAAGCCCCCTTATCACAGAATCATAGAATCAATTAGGCTGGAAAAGACCTCTAAGATAATCAAGTCCTATCTATGACTGAACACTACCATGTCAACCAGACCATGGCACTAAGTGCCACATCCAGTCTTTCCTGAAACACCTCCAGGAATGGTGACTCCAACACCTCCAGGAATGGTGACTCCACCACTTCCATGGGCAGTCCATTCCAATGTCTAATCACCCTTTCTATGAAGAAATGTCCTCCTAATGTCCAACCTAAACCTCCCCTGGTGCAGCTTAAGACTGTGTCCTCTCATCCTGTCGCTAATTGCCTGGGAGAAGAGGCCAACCCCCACCTGAATAAAACCTCTTTTCTTCTCCTGGCTAAACAACCCCACCTTCATCCTCACAGGACTTCCACTCCAGACCCTTCACCAGATTCATTACCCTTCTCTGGACTCACTCCAGCACCTCAATTTCCTTCCTGAATTGAGGGGCCCAGAACTGGACACAGCACTCGAGGTATGCCCTCTCACCAGTGCCTACCACAGGGTAAGGATCACTGCCCTAGTCCTGCTGGCCACACTATTTCTGATACAGGCCAGGATGCCATTGACCTTCTTGGCCACCTGGGCACACTGCTAGCTCATGTTCAGCCACTGTCGAGCAGCACTCCCAGGTCCTTTTTCACTGGGATGCTTTCCAGCCACTCTGTCCCCAGCCTGTAACTGCATAGGGTTATTGTGGCCAAAGTGTAGGTCTCAGCACTTGGTCTTGTTGAACCTCATGCTGTTTGTATAGGCCCTTCTATCCAGCCTGTCCAGATCCCTCTGCAGAGCCTTCCTACACTCCCACAAATCGACGCTCTGACACAACTTGATGTCATTCATGAATTTGCTAATGGTAGTCTAAATCCCCTCATCCAGATCATCAATAAAGATATTAAATAGTTTTAATTAAACCATATGTTATTATATATTGAAAGGCTGCAAAATGTCCCCAGAGCCTTCCTGTCTCCAGCCCGAACAACCCCACTTCTCTCAGTCCATCCCAGGGGCAGAGGAGAGAAGGTGGAGAAACCACATGCTGCTTTCTAGTCTGCTCCAAGGAAGCACAGCAGCATGGTCCTCATTGCTTTTGCTTGTGACAAAGTTCTTCTGTGCCATTAAGTTTTGTACTCAAGGCCAAATAAATTTTAAAGGAAATGCAAAAGATAAGTTTGCTACAGGATCACCATATTCTTCTGCCTACTGTAGCTACCCAAATATCTGATCTGTTGCCATCAGTGTGATATTTGAATATAGCTATGTGTTTTCGTCTGATTAAATTCTGAAAACTTTATTCATGTGTATTTTAAATTTGCACTGGATATAAGATGGACAACATACAGAATAGTTAAATAGTGACATTCTTCTGAATTTAAGTAAATACTCTTCACATAGATTTATTATTGACTTTGCAATGTTACACGGTTTTTTAAAAAAGTGCCAATTATACATACAGATAAATGAAAAAAATATTTACTTGTTGGGAGTGTGAATTTTCATTTAAATTTTGTCCCACAGATTCCTTAAATTTAGTAATAAAAAAAAAGACTGTTTTTTGGTCAGTAATCATTTTTGTGTTGTCTTCTACTTTTGACAGTCGTTTGTATGCACTAAGTAAGAGGTAGGATGAATGGCCTATTTCTGTCTGTTTTCATTACTGTGCTCTTTCTCTGTGCTCCATCTTTTTCTCTGTATATGCCTACTGGGACATTAAAGATTCTGTAATTATTTCAATAAGATCAGGGTTATAGATTTTTTGTTCCACTTAGTTGTTTGCTAATAAACCTGCCTCTGTGCTGAAAGCTAACAAATTTCTTATTTAATACTGTACTTTTTTTTTACATGATATATTAAAGAGCATCTTAAAAGGTCAGGATTGTGCAATTTTTCTGTTTTCCCATGCTGTTGTAACAGTCTCAAGGCAGCTTCTTAACTGAAAATTCCAAAGTCGTCATCATCCTTTTGAAAATATAAATATTAAAGCTGTTTTGTTTCTTATTTCAGAATCTGAAGGAAATTGGAATCGTTTGAGATATTGCAGTGCTTAAATCCTAGAATGGTTTTAGCTCTAATAAGAAGTATGTTTGTGGCCTCACAAATAAGAATATGCTAAGGGAGCAACAGAAACCAGATGAATTGGAGCACTGCAATAATACATTCTTCAGATAAGTGCACAGGATTTTCCCTGATATCAAGTTCTTTGACATCTGTGGTGTAAAATAACATCTCTTAAACATTTTCACCACATGGTTTCAGCCCAGAGTAGGATGGAGGTCTACATAGGATGGAGGTCTACATAGGATGGATGCATTAAATCCTGTCCACTAAAACTTTGGCCTCGTGCCTAAGCTGGGACCCTGCTCAACAGTGCTGCCATTTTCAAAGCACTTTTCAACATACTCTTGAAAATTAGTTCCCTAGTGCCTAAAATGATACTTATTCTTACATTCAGAAGGGCTCATTTTTTAGTGCTGAGTAAACCATTGTCTTTCTCAGTACTAAGTACTGTGAAATTGTTCTTGGAAGAGAGCACCTTTTCCTGATGCCACTTGTGTTTTGAAGAGGGATCTTGGGTATTGTATCCAGCTCTAGATTGTTCAGAAGCATTGATTTTCATGGTTTTTCTGTAGTTGTGCAACGCTTTTCTTAGGAGGGAATTGACAGTTACTCAGTCCATGCATGACTGTTTTATTATTTATTTATTGCCTGCATGAAGCAAAACAATTAACATTAGATCTGTTAGTTGTCCAGGACTAAAACCTTTGTTTCTCAGCCTTGTAAACTGGACATTTTCTCTGACTTTTTTGCCTGCTCACAGTGACAGCATAGCAATTACCTTCTTAAAAGACTCTTTTATCTTGTGAACCTATGTAAAAGACTGTTCCCAATATTGGCCTTATAATTGTCCTGAGTGTATTTTGTACTTAAAGTTTGAATGAACAGAGGACCTTGTGAACTGGCCTTGTCAAAGCTTTAGGAGATTTTTGGTGAGGTTAGCATATGTTGTATGCTTTATAGTGTAAGCTGCTATTAGCTCTACTCAACAGCTGAAGCAATTTAGCCAACTGCTCTACAGATAAATTGCTTCTTTGCACTCTGTTTCTTTCTGAGACCGGATGGAGTTCAGGGACTTGACCCCAAAAGGAATATTTTTACTACTTCTTGAGACCCAACTTCATATACCCTTGATTTCCAAATTAAGTGTCCAGTGCCAGCAGACTTTAGTAAATGTTAATTTTCTTTTGAGAATTCAAGACTCCATATATTTCTATAATTCTTAAGGTGTTTCCCATCAAATCTGTGTAACTGTAGTTAGCACTCCATACACATCTTGAGTACAGGGAAGGATGAAGACAAACTTGCCACAATCCAGAAAAAGAAGGCCACAGGAATGAAAGATCTAAAATATTCACTCATGAAAATGAGAGTTAAAGCCACTCAGCTTCTAAAAGGGATTGAGATAAAATGCTGGAATAGGATGCTAAGAAATATTGTGATAACTGTCATTGGAGGGCATTTTCCTTTAGAATAGGTTTGATGGTAATTAGTCAAGAACCATCTACGTGCACTTAGCTCTGCATCAATCAGAGAGGTTGGAGATCATTTGAGACATGTATTGCCATTAGTTTTGAGCAAACAGTTAAAGGACTGAGGCATTGTGAGTGGTCATATATTTATCTCCTCTATGATGGCATATGTTTTTAAATTAGGCACTTACTAGATTTACTGATTTCCTCCCTACATATGCTTGCAAGGGAAAGGCAGATATTAGAACTTCTTAAGATGACTCATTGCTAAATAATAGCAGGGCTTTTATGTGCACACTCAAAGGATGCCAATTGCAACTTTTAAACACTTGGCTTTCTAACCGTGGCTAAGGTTTTGTCTATCTGATAAAACTCCTGTCATCTTGAATTTGTTAGTCTCAGCAGTACAGATGAGCTGCTGTATATCATCCTGGGTAATAGAACAGCTTTTATTGGTAACTTTAATATGTTAGACGTAGAATTTTAGTATTATAAGGTGCTGTTCTCATACATAGACTGAACTGAAGTGCACACAGAGGCCTAGAAAACAACCACACATCAGAATTTCTGCTTTGTTCATATAGTATTAATTTAAAGATTCTATTTATGGAAAATACCTCGTTCTTATGTAAGTTGCTTCCATGAGATGTTCTTCTCAGTCAAATATGTGTGTTTTCTGTTTGGGATGGATTACCTGTTACAAATGTTCAAGTTTTACTCTTTCTCTGTTCATTGATAAAAACTCCTCAGTAGCACAGGTATGAGTTGATATTTGCAGTTTGTGTTGAAAGCATCTCATAACCTTATTTTTGGTAAGTAACTGAAAATGGGAGTTATGTAGACTAACACTCTGAATCATTCCTTTGGCCCCTGATTGTTTCTTGATGCTTCAGGATATTAATTGGAGTGTAAAATGTCAGAATTGGACAGGAGATTCCAGTACTGGGTCTTAGTGGTGACTTGTAGAACTGCTAGCATTCTTTACTCCCTTGCTTACAGTAGAGCATTCACTTGCTCTTGACTACTTGGTTCTTACCAAAGGTACTTTGTCAGTTTATGTGCAGGTCACTTTACATTGCAATTGTTTTCCAGTCTGCCGTTGTTCATTTATGAAAGTGACAAGTACAAACCCATGTTCAGATGGAGTTCAGATGAGTACACCTCCCAGATGCTTTTCTATAGCTCATCTTCCCCTTTTGCGATTTATGACTTCATCAGCTCCTTACATTTCCTCCAAGTTTTAACTGGGTGAGCGATAGAGATACTGCATAGCATCAGGTTAAGAACTTCATGGCTTGAAGCATTTCTCTGAATGATATTTCCGCAATTGCGGTTATTTTTAGTGGTCTGTCAGTTAGTAAGGTTTTGCTGTATATTGTGGGTTATACTGAGTTTGTACACTATTTTAAAAAATGTGGACTGAAATCTAAATGGTACAAGAAATACAATTATATTATGTCAATTCAGTCCTTTCTAGTCAGGCTTGTGGAGTCATGAAAAAAAATAGAATTTTTTGGGAAGACCCTTTTCCTGTAAAATAAAATTCAATGCCATTAGTTCACCTGCCCTTTTACTATTTATTGTTGCATAATTTAATAGGCTTTGATGATTTCAGATTCAGGCTAACATCAGTTTTGTCTGATCTTATCCTATTTATGCTTCTGAAATATTGATGTATTATGATTTTGTCTCCAGCCCAGCAGAACTTCTCCAGTGTTTCAAAATCTAGTTAAAAAATAAGTCAGGGAATGACTTCAAGGTCTCCTGAGCCAATTCTTTCTGAACCCTTGGGTATAAGCTCTCTGACCCAGTGATATTACATGTTTTACTTCACTTTGCTTTAGCTGTTTAGTATCCTACATAGTTAGAAATCTTTGATTTGTTGATTGTTGTTGCAAATTGTTTGATTATTACTGCAAATAATTAATATATGACTTTCTGAAATATGTATTAGATTCACTTATCTTTTGTATCACAATTGTTAATGTCATTATCCACTTCTGGGACCAGAGGTTTGCCATTGCCCAGATTTCATTGGTTAATGACGCTATTTGCCCATACCAGAAATTATTTTTTTTCTTCAGCCTATTGGCTTCCATGATCAATGGTCTGCATTTCTAAACTGCTGATTTGCATTTCTGTAAACTTCCACATTTTCACTTTTGGCATGTATGAAAGAAAAAATTGTTCCAACTACTTTTCCTCTCAGTTTGGATGGTTTTTCACCAAAAAAAATCCTATTTTCATGACTGCAGAATAGTGCAGTTTTTATAGTTTGATTTTCAGTTTTCTTTTGGATTAAAATATCTACTTTGCTCAGTTTTATTTGTAAATGTCTTTAAAATTATTTGGGAACACTGACTTTTTACAGAGAAAAAAATCTATGTCATACTTGCACATTGTAATTGAAATTCATTTGTGAAAGCTCTAACATAGGCAGTTGCCAGTTTTAGGGAATGATCAGGTTATTTTTATCTATCACACTGAGATCTAGTACAGAATGATTTAAAGTTGCTTGATTTGCTTTTTATGTTGGGAATAGATGTGTAATTTTAGACATTTCAAAAATACATTATCAGTAGCATCAGAAGTCTACCAGCTTATGTCTTCAGAAACCTGTGTGATTTTCTACATATTTACATGTATTTCTATGTAATTTTTAGATGCCTGCTCCTTCTGTTTTCTCATCTGTGTTGGCAGCTATAAACAACCTGATATTGTTGTCAATCAGATACAACTATGCTGAATTAGGCTGTAGTTCTTAAGTATGTAAATGATACCTTTAATGTGGAGTCCAACATTCTTGCTCCTCCTGGCTGTCTTTCCTACTTAGGTTTTACTGATAAGTTTCAGTCATGTGAATTATCAGCCAGGTTTCAGTCCTACTAGATCATGTCAAATTTTATTTCACTGACACATAACTGTAGTTATTAATGTTTCTTTGTTTCTCACAGAACAGTTTATAGCTTGCCTTAGTTTTGGTTGTTTACAATGATTTTCCTTTAGGTCTCCACTTTATGATTATGTATTAAGTGGTCCTTTAGCATGTATTTTAGACGGCAAGTTAAAGTTCTCCAGTCTCTTGTTCTGAAGTGCAAGCAGAATTACTTAGAAAAATCAGAACTGCAGAAGTTCAATCGTGAAAACAAAACAGTATTTTACAGGTTTGTTTTTTTTTTTTAATTTAGCTTGCGGTTGTTTCATAATGAAAAATATATACAGACTCTCTCTCTTTCTCTTCTCTTTGCTTAAAACAGATCAAGGTAAACAGTTGAAGCAGGAGGAAACCAACTGTTTTTCCATTCACCTTATTATTGAGCTGTGGTTAAAAGAACTTCCTTTTTGGTACTATCAAAAAGATCTCAACTAAAACTTCAGTTGAACATGGAGAAGAAGTAGACTCTTTTAGGGATAGGAAAATACATACAGACACTTGCCTTTGCCTAATGAAGGCTAAGAAGTATCATGTTAGTTGTGATTTGATAGCTTTTCTAAGCTAGACTTTATTGTATGCATGGCAGAAGATAGGAATGTTTATTTTTGTTCCTTGGCTTGATTTATGTTGAAATTTTGGTCATACAAAATATTTTACATCACTTGTTATCACAGTTTGCAATTTTAGCCATAGTAGTATAAAATAGAAATAGTAAAGGAACCGAAATTGAAGTATTTTAGAAACATGAAGTGTGAAGCCCTGCCCCGTTCTTGTTGAGAGCAAAACTTCTGCTGACTTTATGGAGGCCAAAATTTTGCACAAAGATTACAACTAAATAAGAAAGTACCACCAGCAGAGTATTTTTGGGTGGTTGTTACATGCCTCAGGAAGTATTACAAGACATGAAACTAAAGGATGCATGAATTTAACCACCCAAGAAGTGTAATAATCACGCAGGAGTGGGAGGAAGGGGAAGCTGAGTTCAGTTAAAAACCTGCTTTTTTACCCTAAAACAAATATGCATTTACTGACAAATGTGGAGAGGAAAAGACATCACATAAATCATAGATTTTTCTGGTGCTTGAAGTTCCTGGATTGTTCCAGAGTGCAGGAGGCACTGGTTAAAGTAAATAAAGAGGTGGGAGACTGGGACCTGGGCCCCAGTGAGATGCAGAGTTACCCTTTGGCAGTCCATCTTTGGCCTAGTTAATCGTGGGGATATTTTTTCTTTCTTTCCTTTTTTTTTTTTTTCCTGTGCTTTTATACACAACTTAAGCAGGAAGGGAGGAAAGTCCCTTGTCCCTTCTTCCCTCTTCCCCCCTCCATCCCCAGGAACTAAGGGGCAATTTCAGACATCAGCTGCAGATTATTTCATGGTATCAATCCTGCCTTTTTTCACACATTTATTCAGACAGCAAGATTAGAGATGAGGTGTCCTCATTCCCTTTTTCTTGGTGCAGAAAGATGTACATTTGTAGAAGAGCTGGGGTGAAGCCAGTGGTGCAAGGGAGACCAGGTATTTAACGTTCGCTGTGACAAAAATAGGCTTAAACCACCCACTTTCAATCTGACTGCTGAAGTTCATTTGTACAGATAGCTGCCAGTATCAACAGGCATTGGTGTGTGTGGAGAGCATGCAGTTAATCTGAGTTGGTGCATCCAAATGTAGTCATGGTTGCGTAATTTTCTTGTCAGGTTCAAGTGTTACATTTGTAGAACATCTTCAGCAACCACTCACTTCATCATAAGGTTTTAAGAGCCATATTCTCCATTATACTTTAAAATGTGCGTAATCCTTTCATTATTGAGAAAAAATGCCACGTCGGTTCAGAAATAGGGGAAAGCAGATGCTTAATTTTGAGATGTGCTTGATTTGTCATTTCTCAGGAAAGCCTTACATAATATACATAATATGCTGTATTTAATATACATAAGTGCTTTCTTGAATAGAGGTGCTTCCTTATTGCTTAACAATAAGCACCTGCTTATACACTTAGAAGTGTTTCATACATATATACATATTTACTTAATTTTTTTTCTGTGAATAGCCCTGGGGAGGACATAAAACTGTTTATAGATTTAAAGTCAAGCACATGCATAAGGGATTTCAGGTGTAGGGTTTAATTTGAGAAATATAAATTTAAGTCAAAATTAAAGAACTGCCTTCACATCATCCTAAGTGATTGGTATGTCTTTACTACTAAGAATGTATCTAAAGCTGTAATTATAGTATTTTCTACAAGCTTTTATCAACAATGATGTTAGCATGTTCATTTGCCACTTGGTGGCCTTTGGTCAAATAATGTTGCAAAGAAAATATGACTAAAATAAAGTCCAATACATATTTTTAACATATTTTCTACAAAAAAGTGTTTTAAAGTTAATATTATTTTACTTTGGTTTGTTTTTTTACCATAAAAGAAAATAGCTTTCCTTATTAGCAAAGAGCAACCCAAGACCGTGTTTGATTGTTATGGTTACACTACATCAACCAAAACTATTCATAAGAACTGCCTCTGTTTTTCCATACAGATTTCCTCTGATTTCTGCTTTTTCTCTCATAAATAATCATCTTTAGAAATTACCACTAATAAATCCCAAAACGTGTTTTCCTGGAGTATTTGAGCACAATGGTTGGTAGGTCCCAAGATGAAATGATACAAATTTGTCAACAGCTTCCACAAAACCCAGCATGGTTACTACTTTATGAGTATGGATGTAATTAATTAGTAGGTCATCAGAACGAAATGGTTCAGAAAATACTATTGTAATTTTTGAAAAAGCTATAACCAAGCTGAGAAATTGCAATTCTCAGCTGTAATCAGCATTTTCAGTATTGTCCTTAGTAGTAGCGTTGAGACTGTGGGGGCTGGTTAGAAGTTAAATGACTAAACCCTTTAACCTCACCCTAGTTTTGGTCATGTTTCTGGTTTCTGGTAATTATCTTGTCTAAAGTCATATATTGGCTGCCGAGGTTAGATTTTCAGATGACTTCATTTTAGGCATCTCTCCAGTTTTTTTATTTCTACACATTTTCTGCAATGCCTTTTTTGTAATGTCTGTTTTTACTTAAGAGTTAGTTGACTATTTGCTTCATTAGTACAGGGCAAGCGAAAGCTGTAGGTATAAAGCTGCCTTTTTACATCTATGCCTTTTGTTATCATTTTTTCTTTAGAGTAATACATTTACATTTCATAATCATAAACATGAAATTGAAGATGAAATCAGTTCTCGAAAGATTAATTCAGTCCTGCTCACAGCTGCAAAGACTGTAGAAATAAATATCATTTTGCAGTAACATATTCCTGACAAAGGGCATAACAAAAGACTGATTTCTATTCAGAGATAGTGGGTATATTTATTTTGCATGTAGGGGGGAGGGGCTGTAGTTGACTGCTTGCGACCCTGACCTAGTTTTGTAGCTGCTTATTATTCAGCTATATGTTTGAGAAATCTCTGTAATTTAATTTGGCAACCTCTTCTGCATGTCTGCACGTAGCAGTAGGTGCTCTTAATATTAGTCGTGTCCCATGCTGAATCATATTTATTTAGAAAAAGGAAAATCCTAATGCACTTATAACTCAGAAAGAAACTGTTAATTGTTAGCAGAGAACTGCCTGATTACAGACTGGATGTCTCGTCCAGGGCCCTGCCATAATTAGTAACCACTGTTGACATTTAGATTTAAATTGAATTTTCTTCTAATTAAACCCAGAGGGGGTTGATCCTCTCAGATGTACAGGTTAATAAAATTAGTCAGAAACTGTTAAACAGTAAACTGAATTCTCCAAGAGAGCTTTCCCAGTGTATTGTTAGGAATTCTGTAATTAATATTCAAAGGATTCATTAGATTTGGAGTTGTCCTTTTTTGTTTTGGGTTGCATCTGGGTTTGTTGCAGTTATTTCTTTAATTAGGTCTGTTTGCTTTTGATATCTGCAGTAATACTAATTTCCATCATGTTTGTGCATGTGTAATTATAAGTGCTGTAGCACCATTCATCCATACCGTGCAACTGTTATATGTAATAACAAGCTGCTTTTTTTTTTGGACACATTCAGTGATTAGTAAACCCAAAACCTAAAAGCAGTCTGAAATGAATTTTAGGAACATAGCCTAGACTAACTGGTGTCTATTTCTCATCTTCATACAAATGTTAAAACTGCCACAGTGTCATTTGCTTTCCTATTTACCATTATTTTTTGCTGATCCTTCCCAAGCTTTTTGTTTAAATAGGATTATTTTTCTGATGAAATCTAGATGTTTGTATTTTTCCTACTGCTTTTTCGAGTACATCAGTTGGATTGAGATCTCAGCCTACTTGAAATTAATCTGTGTTTTTGCTTTCTTGTCCTGCTCAAAGATTAAGTTGAGTATGAAAACTATTAAACATGTGTGCCAGGAAATCTCAAGAGTACCAGTGATGTGAGAAAAAGTAGAGTCAGAAGTGATATAGGGAGATATTTGAACATTAAACTTTTGCGAATATGAGAATTTTTACAAAACTGCTCTGTGGGAGTAAAGTTTCTCTAACAAAGATCTCATAGCTGAACTCTTGTGGTTCTTTAATAGCTCTTATACAGAGGAAATCCAGTAAAATATCAGTGGGCACTGAGAACAATTTAGTACCAATACTAAAAACTTAATATCAGTTTTACAAACAAATGTGAAGAATATATTTTACCATTTAATGAGCCTCATGAAAGTTATGGGTTTGGTTTAAATCAGTTTCTGCTCCACTGTAACTTTAAGATAGAGGGTACAGAGACATACAAAATGATAAATGAAAATGTATAAAGAATGCTTTCCTGAAAGGTATCTTGAAATTCATAAAAGTTGTTCAATACTATTGAATTGAATTTACTCCCAAAGTGAATATAATTTCTATTCCTTTCTCCTTAATCATTTAAGCCAAACAAACAAACAAAAAAAATCTAGATGACTTCATTTTTCTTGCTTCATCTGAATAAATAAATTGGATTAGGCAAAGAATGCTTCTCACTCAGAATTGGCTTCAGATGGTACAAAAACAATAAAAATGCATGGAACAATTCACTGTAGCAGTGCATGGGTAAATTCCACCCTCCTGCAGGTTTGTTGTGTAGAAATCACAAGGCAGATCAAACCAGAAGTGGCTGAAACTGTCAGAACCTGAACTGCAAATTTTAACCCATTTAAAATTGTTGTTGGTCTAAATGAGTCTTTGATAGGAACAGTTTGTATGGATAACAGCTTCTGGATTCAGAAGGTACGGTTCTCAAAGAAACATCTGAAAAAATCTGAGTAAGAACACTGAAATGGAAAACAAACTTCTTTAGCCCACAGTCCAGTCTTTACACTGAAAAGAGACTTAATATTGCTATTGATTTTACACAAAAGGTGTCTACTATGGTGATGGGCAGCAGTTCTGCTGAAATCAATAGGTAATTAAACCCCCAATGAGAACGCAGTCTTAAACTGAATTAAACTAAACTTTTGCAGTGGCCAAATCCCATTACCCCGTATACTCCAAAGTCTCAAAAATTATCTGTAATCACCTCCGAGGGCCATCAACTCAATCCTAAGTTTGACAATGTAGTAGCCTTATTACATGGAATCTGAACTTCCATGCATGGATGAGAATGTGCAGACCATCATCCTTTTATGTGACTGGAAGTGTCATTGAAAGCCCCTAGTAAGTGATCTTGGATTTTCCCTCAGAATCATGTACAAGTACAAGCTTAATCACTGGCGGCAATATACATATGAAACTAAGATTTGTTTCTTGTATAATTTTTAGATAATGAATTAGGAATAGCAGGTTTTTGATGTCTTGACAGCTAGGCAGAGCTGTTAATGCAAGCGAAAGCAGATGTGCAATCACCGTGCTTTTATTAAACTACGTGCATCTCATTGGTGCCAGCAGGACACCAATAGAGAAAGGAAAGAAAACAGCAGTTGCTGAAGAAGTCAACAGCATGCCTATCAAGTTTGAATATACCTGAAAAACTTCAGGTCAACCAACAGTATTCAAGAAATGTAAAAATGTCCATGTTCCCTAAGTTAACAGACAGGTTCAGCAAAATGCAGACTTAGCGAAGAGCAGAAAGCTTGGGCTGCCTTAAAGACTTCTGCCATTTAGCAGGGAAACTCATTGCCTGCTGAGACTAAGAAGCCTGGAACAAGTGTCCAGTCTGGGGCACTACAATCTGGCCCGGCTCGGGCCGATGGTCCATTTGTAAACAACTCAGTTACAGGGAAAGCAAGGGTGGGGTTAACTGGCCTGAAAGGTGAAAAGCCTCGGTCTTTGCACACACAGTCACAGGAAACTGCAGATTTCAAGGAGCGAAATATTCTGTTTGCTTGGCCATATGGGATTTCATGAGGGAATGTGGTGAGATGATGCCAAGGTTTTTTGGAGTAAAATGAGCTAGAAATTGCTAAAGACAAATAGCTGAGGTTCTTATTGCTGCCTATAAATGTAGACCTTTTAGCCTGTTGCAATAATATAAAGAAAAAAGAATCAATTTTCTTACTGTTAGTTGTTCTGATTGTCTAACAATGTAACTTTTTACTTTCATTTTTCCACGTGGTTTTGACAGATGGAAAATTAAGTATGCAGTGCATAAACTTGTTAGATATAGGACGTAAGCTTTTATTTTTACTTCGTTTGAGATATTTAAGATATCTAAGTTCTGAAGGAAGTTGGTTTTTTGTGGAAAGCCAAGAACTACTGCCACATAAACATAAAATCCAAATGTCCTCCACTTTATCTGTTTCAGTCAAACCCCCACATTCTAAGTCACCTTGCCAAGGATTTTTATTGTGAAAAAATAATCAGTATCGACAGTATTCTATATCATCCAAAAAAAGGGGTGAAAAAAATGGGGAAGAAAGAAGTTACTGAAACTCATTACAAATACTCTATTGATAATGTTTCTTTGTGTAAATAGTGCCTATGTTAATGCTTATATTGAGAACGGAGAAAGAATAGGCATTATGTTGCATTATAGCTGTTATATTTTAGATGTGAGTAGTCTGTTCTCCAGGTGCTCCCAGTCAGCTAATATTTCCTATGTTGGGTAAAATATTTCCTCAACTGCAGATTTTTGCATGCAAACTGAGGAACATAGTCTGTATTTACTCTTCGCGTAAAGCTTTCATTTATGTCAGTGGAAGTTCAGTGTAGAGCATGAGGACTGTATACTTCTCTAAGTACTGGTAAGAAATATCTCCCTTTATACACTAATAGACTTGTCACATAGTAATTTTTTCCCCAGTTATATGCTAGTTCTACCAATGTAGTAACAAAACAAAAATAATAAAGATGACCCGTAATTACATTTGATACACCTTTTGCTTTTATCCTCAATTTCCCATCACCTGTATGTGATGGCTCACTGTTCAGCCTTTATTTTGTCATTGAACAAATTACTTGTGCAAGTAAGTGCATTCGCCACAATGAGATTGCTTGCATCAGTTAGTTTTCACGGATAGGAAAGGGCTGCCCTTGATCACAAAGTGCCAAGTTCTCCTAATGAAGGTGGTGGAGAGATTTTCCTCAATAATTGGGTTCCAGAGTTAATGCAGGAGAAAAAATAGTGAGTCTGTTCATTCAGTATTTCTCCAAAATACAACTGTGTTCCCTCCTCCAAATAAGTTTTTGTTGAAAACCAGCTGCAAATGGAATAACATAAGTAAGAATTTCTCTTCCACTTTATGGGCAGGAGGATTTCCATGGAACTAAATTTGCAAGCAATGAAGGACTTGACAATGCAAAGTACCTTTGCCTAACTGTGAATTCAGAGATAATTTTTAGCATTGCAGATTAGGAAGGAACTATGGAAGCCGGTGACATCACATGATTTATTTTTGTAGCCTAAGTAGGTGAATTCTTTGGTGCTTTTGCATTTTCACAGATCCAGTGTTAGATGGAGATTTCCAGAATCACTGGGGCATCTCAAAGATTGGTGTTTCTAAATTCATTCAGCCCCCATCGAAGATATTTAGCAGCCTGTTACATCTTGAGGCATATAAATTTTGGGAAATCCTGAATATTTATGGAAATTGTTTTAGCAGACCTATAAACTCTTTCAAAACTCATCTATCTAGGAAAACTTTCTGGAGCTACAACATTGTAAAAGCATAGGTATTTTACTTTCAAATGCCATTGGGACTGTCCCTCATGAAAGAGAGTGGTTAATATGCATTGGTGACATCCGGTCAAATATGGAAACAAATGTCTAGACATATGGTAAATTTTTCTGATGAAAGTAAAAGAAGTTTTACAATACTCATACTAGTTCCGGTCATTTTAAAGTTAGTATTTTAATGCTTTTAAATATCCAATTACAATCTATAAGACATTTCTTTATTCTTAGCATAGAGGCAAAGTGTATATGGAGGGATAATTTATGTTATTGGAACAAATTATATAATTAGATTAGCTTTCAAAAAAGCAGGCTATTCATCAGGTTAATAAATATTTTCAGGTACAGACCTATCCTGTTCTAAAACCATAAATTATACAGTGCTTTCTCTTCCATGTAGTTATATGTGTGTCTGTGCATCAGATATTTTGAAACTCTTGAGTGTCCCCTTGTTTTTTACTGAGTTTCAGTGAGAACTGAGAACACTTTGCATGTCTTCAAGAAGCATTCAGCAGAGGAACAGTTGGAAAGAAAAGAGACACTTCAGTGGAGAGAGATAAGATCTGCTTATCTGCTTTTATGTGCGTGCATGTGCACACACACGCGCCCTCATTTCCTTTATGGTTAAGTACGTGTATGTGCGCATGCACATGACAAATCAAGATTTTACGTGGAAATGTGTGAAAAAATGTTGCCTTTCTAATCTTGCTATGAGCTAGACCATATGACTATGTTAGAGAGTTGGAAAGAACCTCTGGTGCAAATGTCTGAAGTCTGATTTAGCTTTCTAGGCTTCTTGGCTGACAGCAGACTGTATTTCGCGAATGTACAAGCAAATGTTTAGTAAGAAAGACGTACTAAATGGGTAAGTTCTGGACACTACTGCAGCCAAATCTCTGAAATATGTTTTTGAGATCTGGGATTTATGAAACAAAAGTGCAGTGGCTGTAGAACTTACAGACAAGTTAGGGAGACAAAAGTCAGCAGACTATGTCCATGGCAGCACATGCAGGTGATACTGTGCTACAGTGCAGAAGAGTTTGCTATCGGGTATTGATCGCTAATGCAGCAGAATATGCCTTATGGCCACCAGTATATGGCTTGAAGGATAAATAGTGTGTTTGGCCACAAAACACAGTGACTGTCCCTAGGGTCAGTTGCAGGTTGAGTGAACAAAATGGGATGTCCGTGACAGCAGATTGAGGTAGGTGGTGCTGTTCATACTGTACTGGATTTTAGGTGTATTTCCACGAGCACTCCTGAAGTATACTGTTGAGGGATGTTGTTCTGCAAGTTCACAGATGTAGCTGACATGTATTTACTACATTTGAAGCTTGGGGATGGCTTCCCCACTTTGTTAGAAGGTCTGTACATCTGCGTAGTGAATAAGTGAAAGGTGATACTAACATTTAGAAAATGGCTTAAAGAATTAAAATTCAAGAAACAGTCAATTACACGGGAAGGGAAGAGGATAAAACTTCTCATAATATTCATACTTAAACTCACAATGTCTTTGGAAAACTGTTAACTAATTCACTAAAAAAACTTTTTTTTTGCATTAGTATTGTTGTTTGGTTGGAATTCTGTATGAGGAGGCTTCTTTGATACTTTTGGTGAGTGCATGCTTGTGAAATTGATATGAGCATGGCTGTCTAATAGTCTGATGATGAGATTCTGGACATTGGTTCTGGACATTGGGGTAAGGCTCATGTCCTTCCCAGGAAAGGAGGAGTGCTCAGAGAACTTCATACAAGTCTCTCAGTAAAATAAAACAAAATTGAAGGGAATGTGATTTTGTCTTCATGTACAATAGGAAGATTGTACAACCTGGAAACGGAAAAAACTATTTCTGGCTCAGCCTGGTCTTTGGCTCTTTAATGTACTGCTCTGTTGCTTTCTGCTTGCTAGCAGTTACCCATGTGTGGTATATTGCAAGACCATTGTGCACTTGTCATGGTGATGTGTCTATTCCTTACATTTTCATTAGCCATGTAAATGCTTTATTTCTACTGCAAAAGCTAGTACTAAATACCACTGGTTAACATAATTCACCTCCTTGGGCTTTTTCATGTTCAGAAAATATTTAAATCCTAATGCATGTTGTGATCTCTTAGGTGCTAATAATAAAATATGCCACTTGCGATAGTCATGTTCTCACTTCATAATTAAATGAAGTAAATCACTGAAGATTTGAAAAACTGTTTTAGTACTTTATGCAAATTGAATATTGGTTTGAATAATAATTAGGTTGACAAAGTAGCTATAGGAAGCAATTTTGCATTTCTTTCAAGGAAGGATCAAGATACTTGATACTGTTTTCTTTGGTGAGGAATGGTGCATGTTAAAAATACCTAATACAATGTTCTCTGATATCAGTGTTGAGAAATGCATATGCACATTCTTTGTTAGCGTGAATGCAGATATGGTGATACGCAAAGAGGGTTTTACCAGTATTTGGAAACCATAACTACATAAGTAATGTAATTTGTGTGTGTTTTTACAATTTAAAATTACAAATTTGAGTTCTCGAAGTCTCCACAAAACACTGCACGGAAAAGGGTGGGTTTGGGAGAGCACTTAAAGTCAGTGCGGCAAGGGGTAAAAAAGATAAAGCTGGAGAAAATTGCTGCTGACTGGAATCAAACTACACTAGTTGCTTACAATTGATTGTGTGTTGTTCAGCCACAAAGATAAATCAGAACATAGAATACTGCAATAGAAAAGTGGTTTAGATGTCATAGAGACAGTATGACTATTTTTATCTCTCAGTTGTAAACCATAGCTTACAGTGGCTAAAATGACATTGAACTGTTTTTCTCTTTGATGATTTACAGCCTGTGTAGTGAGTTTGTAGGAGCAGATGTCACGTTTTATGTATTTGAAAGTGTCAACACTGATGACTTATGTCTGAAGATTCTGTGCATGAATCAATAGAATGTAGTGATTTCCATTTCTTAAAAGAGTTTTTTCCGACATAATAAAAAACACATAGTGAATTTTGGTCATTATAATGCTACTCTTGAACTCTCATTATTTTTCTCTGTATTTTACACTACCAGGAGATCATTATTTTGCAAAATCCACTTTCCTTCTCACCTCATAAGCACAAATATCTGTGGGTAAACTGTCTTCTCTTTTACTTCCCCTGTTTAATTTGGAAGGTGTGCAACACACTTATTTTCTTTTCAAAAATGAATGATAAAAAACTTGTATGAATTGATAAAAGAAAATGCATCAATGTTATCTTACAAAGAATCATACCAAGTAAACCTAGACAGATTTCATACTCCCAGCCTTCTCCCGTATTTCAGAATGTTACTCTCTGAAAAATTTTGGAAAAAGTACTTATATCATTAAAACCAAAAGTTGAATTTGCATTTAAATGGAAAATTTATCAATAACTTAGCATCTTCAAACCTAGAAGTTTTATTGTTAAAAAAAAAAATCCACGTAAGGCTTCAGTTTGCATATGTGCAATATTCTGTGTGTGTGCAGGGGTTTCTTTATGTAGTCATGCAGTCACAAAAGCGTATAAGAAAGTACTAGCTTAATTTAACATTTTTTAATTCTATATATGGAAAGTCTGTCAGTATAAATAGGAATTTGTGTATAAACAAAGGTCAGAAAGTTGCTTTTTAGAATTTTATTAATACTTCTGTATTACAGACAATGAAACAGATTTGATATGTGCAGGTGTTGTCCAATCAAAGTTTTGATTGGAAAATATCCTTTAAAAAATGAACTTTTTTACATCTTCCTAATTCCATATGTTCCATCTAGAAAAACATAAGGTGGAGGGTAACAGAGCATGAGGTTTTAAAAGATCCTTGAGTTTTGCAGCAAGATTCCTTTTCCTCATTTTGCACATCAAGTACTTCCATCAGAGCAGTGTCTTCACGGTAAGTTTCTTACTTCATACATGTGAGAAGGGCTATTTATGGGCCTCGACCTTTGGGTTTGACTCCATTTGCTCAGCCAGTCTGCTCCACCACCACATATGGGTTTGGAGACTGCAGAGAGCACTAAGAGATGCTTCTGGAAAGGCAGTATGCTCCTTCTCTTTGTGTACACAGAGCAAAAGTCTGAGTATGAATGAGATGTTTCATATGTAGATCTCAGCTGGTGACTGCTACCTGTATTGGTCCATCAGAGTTGTCTTCCATAAGGGAGAAATGGAGCATGGAATTGTGATTTCAGTTTGAACTGAAGGTGGTTAAATTGCGCAAGGAAAGATCTGGTTCTTTTAATTTTTGGAGCAAATGTGTTTGCTTTTCATTGATTGTCATAATATGCGTGGAAGCTAAGAGTTTTCCTGGTGAGTGATTACTGTATGACAATATGTTAGTTGTATGAACACATTTTTTTGTTGCTGACAGCGGTGTGGCCGCAGATCATTGGTGTCAAAAGTGTTGCCTAGCACTGCAGGAGATTGGGGAAACTGATAGAGCATTTCCTTACATTCCCCAAACCTCTCTGTTGCAATTCAGTATAACATTATTATACTGACAGCCTTACAGAAATACGAGTACAGTAAGGATGCTGAAACAGCTATGCCACAGTGCATTTAATAGCAGTGGTAATTATTAGCATGGAGCTCCTGTGTTGCGCTAAGTGTTTAACAGGTTCCTGCCCTGAGGAACTTGCAGCCGTCATGGTGCTCATGACAGACAGGCAGAAATGTGATGCAGCTTTGCACAGAAAGTGTCAAACCCCTACAAGCAGAAAATATAAATTGTTTCCTCCTCTTTTCTAGGCATTTCCCAGTCTGCCTAGGGTGTCTGTCATTAGCTGGGACTTGATTCTGGCCAAGCTGAGTTTTCACAGTAGCAAGCCCTGAAATAAGACTTAGCTGAAAAACTATTCTTCTGCTTCTAGATCCATGTTTCCCAACTTCAGTGGCTGCCCTGAGTTCAGCTGGGGTAGAATTAATTTTCTTCCAAACAGCTGGTAGGGCATTGTGTTTAGGATTTAGTATGACAATGATGTTGATAACAAACTGATGTTTTAGTTGTTCAGTAGTACTTACTCTAAATCAAGTACGTTTTGGTTTCCCATGCACTGCCAGTGAGCAGGTGCACAGGAAGCTGAGGGCGTAACATAGACAGGACAGGTGACCTGAGCTAGCCAAAAGCATATTCCATACCACAGAACATCAGTATATAAACTGGGGGGAGTTGGCTGGGGTGGGCCAATCACTGCATCACACTGGGCATCAGTCAGCAGGTGGCATGCAACTGTGTTGGGCATCACTTCTCTGTCTTGGGTTTTATTTCTCTATTATTATTATAATTTACATTACTATAATATTTAATTTTGTTTAAACTATTAAATTGTTCTTATCTCAATCCACAACTTTATTCTTTTTTTCCCAGTTCTTCTGCCCATCTGGGAGGATGGGGATGAGTGAGCAGCTGTGTGGTACTTAGCTGCCAGCTGGGGTTAAACAATGACAATGCCGTAACACAGATGCTCTTTCCTGATTTTTATATTAGCCTTTATAAACATAACTAACTGTGTATGCACATAATTTTCCTCAACAAAAGCTTGTCCTTTTTATCAAAAATGTCTGCAAAAGAATTTAATGCCTGGGAACCCTAATATGGGGCTCTAGGGTTATTTGAAAGTTAAAATTAATGTACTTTGAATCAATCTTTTCATTTGTGCATTAATCTTAGAACTCTGGACTCCAAAGTTATTATCATACACTTTCTGTTGTCAAAAACCTTGGTTCATACAGGAAGATGTCTTTCAGCTAAGAATGTCAGTTGCTGTGCTGGATTTGTGAAACGGCATCTCTGGCAATCACTGCAGTGATTTTTCCAGTTAGAAATAATTATTTTTTTTTTGGCTAGTGATTCCAGTCTTCTAAAGAGAGAGGTCATGGGTTGGTCTACACAGCAGCAGGCCTCTGGCAACAGATGGGGTACACCTGTCTCAAAGGAGAAAAGGATCTTTGCACAGGAGTTAGCAGGGTTCATTGAAAGAGCTTTAAACTAGATTTGAAGGTGGAAAGGGATAAAACCAGGCTCACTTGAGATAAATCTTGGGGCAGCGTGCCAGTGTTTGAGGGATGGTGTGCTAGCAAGGTCGTTCAGTCTGCTGTATCAGTGGGGGATGGAAATCCATGTGACAGCAAAGACGCAAGGATTATTGGTGTTTTAGAAAACACAGAAGCATCTGAAAATGGTCACATAGGAATTTGGGCTTCTCTCCCAAATAGGTGGTGGGATCAATAGCCCAACTGGAGTACATCAACGTAAATGCGCACAGCATGGGCTAAAACAGGAGGAGTGGAAAGCCACTGTGCAAAACTATGCCACTGTGTGGAAATCTATGACATAGTTGCCAACACAAAAACATGGTGGGATGACTTACACTGCTGGAGTACTGTGATGGATGGCTATAAACTCTTCCGCAGGTATAGGCAAGGAAGGACAGGTGGTGGAGTAATTAGGAAATTTTTTCACTAGAGCTTAATGATGGTCACAATCAGGTTGAGTGTTTATGGGCAAGAATGAGGAGGAAGGCCAAGAAGGCAGGTGTCGTCGTGGGAGACAGTTAAGGACTAGGGCAGACAAAATATCCTATAAGCAGTTTGGAGAAGTCTCACAATCATCAGAGTTTTGTCTCATGCATACAAAGGATTGGTGGGTGATGTGGATGTTGGAGGCAACAAAACTGAGTAAGAATCTGGAGAACAAGTCTTATGACGAGTGGCTGAAGAAGCTGGGGTTGTTTAGTCTGAGGAAAAGGAAGCTTAGGGTAGACGTTAGTGCTCTCTGAAACCTACTTGAAAGGAAACTGTAGCAAGGTGAGGGTTGATCTCTTCTCCCAAGTAACAAGGAACAGCACAAGAGGAAATGGCCTCAAGTGGCACCAGGGGGGGTTAGATTGGATAGTAGGATAAAGTTCATTGCTGAAAGGGTAGTCAAACATTGGACCAGGCTTCCCAGCAAAGTGGTGGATTCATCATCCCTGGAGGTACTTAAAAAATGTGTAGATGAAACCCTTGGGGACATGGTTTAGCGGTGGACTTCGCAGTGTTCAGTTAAGGGTCAGACTTGATGACCTTGAAGATCTTGTCTAACCTAAACAAATCTATCATTCTATAAATCTATTATTGGGAAAAAATAGGCACTTTGGATAATGATTTCTTTTTCCTTAAGTATTTATATGAAAAAGTCTCCTGAAGTTTCACACAATCCCCAGTAAAACCATTCAGATTAAAATATCATTAAAATACTTGAAAATAATTGTTTAGTGAAGTTCAATAGGGAGTGTTTAAGATTGAAGGGGGACACAATTTACGCTGGTCCTGAATATTCCTTTTTCACTGATCAGGGTGAAAACTGATCAGGAAGTTGTTCCACATGCCGATTAAGTTGAAAGGGTACTATTTAGTCACATACAAGACTATGCCAGAACTATAGGTTTGCATTCAAAGCTGGCATGCTCTCTTCTTCAAGGAGCGAGAAGACCTTTCAGTGACTCCTGCTAATAAAGCTGAGCATTTAATGATGTTACTATTACTGTAGAAAACAGAAAAGTGTAATCTCAACAGATGTATGCAATATCTCAGTATTTGTGCAATCTGATTTTTAGCAGAGCTGTGGCTGCAACTCAGCCACTTAGGCACAGGATACTTGCAAGTTTTCATTAATGTGATCAAACTAAATTTGCTTCAGACTCACCACTTTCCACAAATTCTTGTCTTCATCATTTGGGGCATGGTCATATAAAGTAATAAAATGTGTATTTCATCTACCTCTATAGGTTGATCAGTACACAAATAGGAACTATTATGTTTTTGCAAGTTAAAAGTTCACTTAGTTTTACTATGTTTTTCAAATTTCTATTTTGGTAAGGAGAATGATGGTTGTAGATTCAGACAAGGCTTTTTTACCATTAAAGTTGGTTATAAATAGTTTCCTCTCCTTTGCTCTGGTTTTATTCATTAGCATATCATAACAGAGTAACTGAGTACTATTTTTCTGCCTTGCACAGTGATGAGCTGTACAATGACCACAACAAAAACATTGAAGGATGGTAGTTCATTAAATGATGGTAATTCTGAGTCCTGTCTTGGGATCTGGCAGAATAGGCCCCACATGTATCCTAATAAGACTACGGAGTACAAAAGGGAATCATCAGAGCTACCTTCTTCAACACCATTTATTTACTTCTCAGGGCTTGTCTATGACATTATTCTGATATAGTTTAAACAATTATTGTGATACCAGCTTTTAAAACAGCTGTACCATGTTGAATAACATCACCAACAAATATGGTTTTTTTCTCCTTGACAGCTTTGGATGGTTTCCTTTGTGGTGAGACTGAACCACTAAATGAATTCCTAGCAGTTGCAAAGGCTGTTTAGAAATGAGGATCAAACCTTCACACGGGTCTCATTTGGAGCAGCTGTAGCAGCAAGCTTGTGTGTTATACTGGGGAAGTGCATAGGTCTTTCTACCTAATTACAGCTAGAATGCAAATAAGTGGCACTGGTAAGAGTACACAGATATTGCTGTATATGAGTTGATGATAGAATGAGCATATTGAATTTAGCCAAACTGTAATTTAGTTCTGGCAGTCCATTTTGTTTAGGATCTTGCAGTAAAAAGTTTTTTCATAGAAAGAAAATACTATCTTTTCAACACTGTACTTGTATATTCTTGTCATTGCACACACTAAATATTAAAAAACTCCCACAACATTTGGCACTCTTTCGGAAAAATAGGGCTGCAAAACCCAAACCTATGTATTTTATAGTACATAATCTGTTAATTTCAATTTAAATTAAAAAATGTAATAAAAATTATGAAGAAGGTAATTGCATACTTTTCAAATTGAATAAATAGATTTTTTTCTGTTCAAATAAAGGAAATGAAAATGTTATAATAGTTAATGCAAATTCAGAAATCCATACAGTTTGTCAAGAGTATTCCATAAGAAGTTATTGTTGTGGAGGCAAATGCTTCCTTTATTTTCATTGGCATAATTAAGTGAAAAGTTTAAAACTTTATTATTCGAGATTGAATGTATAGTGTCAAATTCAAGAGTTATTTTACATTATTGAGTCCCAACATATCAAATTCATGAAATCTTTGGGATGTGAAATGAGCTGATTTACAGAGTTCTGTCTTGTATTAAATTTATGCATACTATTCAGGTTTTCAGCATGTTTTACTCATATATGAGTTACCCATGGTCATATTGCTATTTCTGAAACTTAACATGAAAGCCTGTATTCTCATGATTCAAACAAACAAAAAGAAAAAGGACATAATATTTTTAAATAATTGAATATTTTCATCCCTAGCAGTACTGTGTTTCAGAACAATGCAACTGTCCATTTTCATTGCCCAAAATGCAATGTAGCAAAGAATATTAAGTGGAAAGCAGATTTACACTTTTTGCCATCAGAAAACCTACTTTAAAAACTTGATTTTAAAACGTGTATAATTGCATTAGGATGCAGGTGTCGTGAGCATAATCTTGAACAGTGAGATGGTATAAGGGAAACTCCATATTTCTGTGATAGCCTGTAGAGCCATCAGGAGCGACTGGCAAGAGTGCGCCTTGGCTTTACTGCTCTTGATCTAGAGCAGTAGACTAAGCTACTAGAGCTAAAAAAACCTTGCAGCACCAGGTTACAGAATGAAACAGATGGTGCTCAGGACCAGGCAAGGGCTTGCTGCATCTTGTTATTGTGTTTGTATTTTGAAGATGTGGGACTTTGTATCAGCTCAAATTTGGCTGGTCTCAGGGACCTAACACTCATTAACAGTTGCAGTACATCTGGCGGTTTTGTTTCATCCAAACGTACTCTGTTTGTGTGCTTCACAATACCTTTATGTTGAGAAATTGCTATGAAAATACACTTCTCATCAGAGTTAAACACCAAAGTAAACAAATCCAGTGCCAGCCTGTGGAGAGGGCAATGAAGATGAAGTAGGAGCTAAGGGAAATGGCATAATTAATGTACAGCTTCTTTCTTTGTGCTGAAGAGGTTTGGGAGGAATTCCTGATGCTTTTGCTGGAATTGCTGCAGACTGCCTTACTTTGTAACCCTCTTTTAACACCAAGTCTTGGCTCTGTGCACTCATGTACAACAATTATATGGAGGATGTCCTAATCAACTGTAGGACTTGCAGTGTTGCAGTGGCAAGAGAGATTTGTTGGAGAACATGTGCTCCTATTGAAGAATAATTCTTCCAGCCTGTCATTTATTTCAATTGTTGCAGTTTGTTTAAGTGCTCAAGTTTTTAAAGACAAAAACAATAATACAAATCTTAATTCAGCAGTTTTATGATAAGCCTTTTGGAACTATCTAAGCTCTAGTGATTGACTTTCCAAATAAATATTTTATTGATTCTTAATGCTTCCTGGAATATCTCTAGCTAAGGTGGATACCTTTAGTAGCTTATGTTGCAAATCTCAAGAGAGATGCTAAGTGTGAGGTGTTGAGAAAACTTAAGCACACCTAGCTAAAGTGGCAAGGAGTGACAGCAAGGAGAGCTTCTGTCATTGTAAGAGTAATGAAAAAATAAACAAGGAAAATGTGGGGTTGCTGCTGAATCCTGATTTAGTGAAAGTGGATGCAGATAAGCCTGAGATCAATGCAACGTTTACTTCACTCTCCAAATGACAAAATCTCCTAGGCCTTTGAGCCTAGAGACAGGATTTAAGGAAGAGAGGATTTGCCAGCAGTAGCAGAGGATCAAGTCAGGGATCTGTTGAGAAATTTTGACCCATACAAGTCCATAGGATTGGATAGGGAGCATCCAGGACACAGAGAGCTGGCTGATATCATTGTGAGGCCATTGTCCTTTGTTGTTGAAGGGCTGTGGAAATTGTGAGAGATTCCTGATGACTGGAGACAGGCAATGTTGCACCCATCTGCTAAAAGGATGAGAAAGGCCATACAAGGGACTACAGGCTGGTTAAAGCTAATTTGGTTCCTAAGAGAATCGTGAAATGTGTCCTCTCAGAAGCTGTTTCTGCACAAGTGAAAGAGAATAATGTGCCTGGAAATAGTGACATGGATCTGCTAAGGGCTAATCATGCCTGATGATCTCTTTACCACCTGTGGTGAAATTACTAAATCTGTAGATGAGAGGAGAGCAGTGGATCTTTGATCTTGGAAGGCTTTGACACGATCTCCCACAGCATCCTTGCACTCAAGTTGGGAGAATACAGCTTAGATGGGCGGACTGCTAGATTTGTGAGAAACTGACTGACTCATCAGACTCCACATGTAGCAGTTAATGGCTCATATACTGCCTTGAGGCTTACATAAAACAGACTTCTTCAGGGATCTCTACTGGGACTTGGACTGTTTAGCATCTTTATAAAAGACCTGGAGGAGTTGATAGAATACAATCAAGTATGGAGATGACACAAAACTGGAAAGGCCGGTTGATATGCTTGGGGGCAGCATCAGCATGCAGAGGCACCTGCACAGGTTGGAGGAATTGTCCACCAAGAACGTCAGGAAATCAACAAAAGCAAATGCAAAGTCTTGCATGTGGGCTGAACCAACCTTTGTGTTTGTACAGGCTGGGGACTGACTGGCCAGGGTCTGATTGACTGTGATAACTGCTGAGAATGATCCCGGGGATCCTGATGGACAGTAGGCTGGACATGAGCCCTGGCAGTGGGAGAGGCTAACAGGTTACTGGGTTCTATCAACAAGCCTGTTATCAGTAGGTCAAAGGATGTTGTTATTCAATTTTTCTTCACACTCATTAGAAAACTGAATAATTTTTTAATTTGTCCAGGTTTGGGCTCGTCAGTATAGATACACTTTGCAGACTGGAACAATTTCAAAGAAAGACTACCAAGGTTGTCAGGGAGAGATCTAGGGACCAAGATTTGTTCAACTCAAATAAGAGGTGGCTTTGGGGTACCTAACAGCAGCCCCCAGAATCCAGAAGAGAGTTTCTGAGATGACAGTGCCATGTTCTTAGTGAGGTGCACAATGGGTTGACAGATTGCTTATAACTTGAAACATGGGATGTTTCTGCTGGATAGACAGAAAAGAAAATTCTCTGTGGGGATAATTAAGTCCATGCAGCCAGTTATCTGGAGATACTGTGGAGTCTCAGCTTCTGTAGGTTTTTGAGGCTGAGCTGATCAAAGCCCTGAGCAACTTCATCTGAGTAGTGTTGACCCTACACTGGGCCGGAGGTTGGGCAAGTGCCCTGCTGGGGTCCCTTCCAACCTGAATGTGTCTGTGACGCTAACCCAGACAGGTCTGTACAGTTCTCAGAGCTTGCCACTCATATTTTTATACTGCCAGAATCTTGTGTTAGTCTCAATGGTTGGAATAATTAAATATAGTCATGAGAATTTCCAAGAGCCAGTGTGGACATTTCTGAGACTGGTGAAAACAAAATATAGTGGATTTAGGTTTCTTACAGATATCTTGCTTCAATCAAGTTGACAAATCAGTAGATTTTCCAACTGAAGAGGTGAGTGACAGCTAGAAATCCAGAGATTTCTGGATTTCTGGAACACTTTTTAGAGTGATGATTACTGAAGGAAGCTGTTGCAGCCTTATACCTTATGTAGCCTTATGACATGAGTAGATTGCTAAATAAATGATTGCTCTGGACATTTTTCAGATAAAACTTATGTCTGGATCAAGAATTTATTTAATAACTCCATATAAGTTAGGTTTTTAAATATGGCTTTTTCTTTAAGTGTTTCATTTTAGTATTCATTCTTTAAATCATTTTCTGTTCTTTGTAACTGTTAGACCTGATTAGAAGGAGTGCTTTTGCTAAAGCATTATATTAAATGGGTATGTTACAGATATGCAGTTTATCTAAAAAATGTTTTGCAAAAGAGAATCTGCCCTGCCATGTCTGTCTCTGATGTGGAGAATAGCCAGGCAGCAAGCAAGGTCTCTGCTATTAAATAGTCCTTCATATGCCTACTGTGGTTGCCACTGTTGTATGCATTGTAAAAGAAGGTAATGGGGTGGGAAGCAAAACTCCTCTTACCTCCAGATGGAGTTGAAGAAGAGCAACAGTGATGTGAGGTTGAACACTCTAGCCTATTTGCATTACTGCAATACTATTTAATATTACCTATTGTTCTTGCAGGCATAAGAAAGCTGGGGAATGGCTCGGACTTTCAGCTCTACACTTTCTTGGTCCTTCTAGTTTTCATTCTATTTTGAACATCATTGTTTTTCTTTCAAAAACAAAATTATATGGAATGATTGTCATTAGCAGTGACAAAACCAGTGTCATTAGCAGGAAGACAAAAGAGTTTTCTTTTCATTGACTCTGTTAACCCTAAAGGCTCAAAATCATAGGGATATTGTTTGATTGGTAAATTGAGTAAATCTGACATGGGAGTGGGAACAGAAAAGTGCATAAAACTAGCTTTTTAGTGGCTATATATATATATACTAGAAATCAGTGTGTATTAACTCTTTGTGGGCTGTACTCTTAAAAGCTAAGATTTTTTGATTTATGGCCAGTTGCCTGATTAACAGAATCTCTGTAAGATTTTGACTGAGTTAATTGCACAAATCTGTGGCTAAAGCGAAGGGTGGTAAAATGTGTGATCCTGCCTGAACTTGACAATGTTGAAATCTGTAATCTGAAAACAAATGTTATAAACAGAACTCACTGGAAGAGTAAATTTATCCTGATTTCTTGGTTTTATGGGTTAGTAGTTACATCTCAAATATTTTCCTTCTGTATCCTTTCCAATATAATTTCCCAGTGAATTTATTTCCCCAGCTCTTCACTGCTTAACTATAAATTCTCACTATTTAGTTTGGTTTAGTTTCTTATGCTGTCCTTCTCATCTGAACAAATTGTGTAGAGTCCATTCTCCATGAGTATTAGTTTAATTTTGTTTCCTGCAAATCTGGTTAATCTCTCTAACATTCAAGACTTCATCTGAAGTCCATAGAAGTAAATGTGGGAGTCTTTCCAATCAGTTAGCATATGCACAAGATGCAGAGATATTTTCTTCTCGCTGCTGTAACATTGAACAGATTCATGATCTAAGAGTACCCTGGTAGCATTTGGCAGCAGATTTAAACACTTCTTGCTAAAAAAAGGTTAAAATATTTTTGTAGATTGGGTGATCCAGATCTAAGGGGCCTTGTCTGCAGTCATGCCAACAAAGTTATGCTTGACAAAGTTAGAGATTTGGAGTTTTCCTCGATTTCATCTAATGTTACATCTTCAAATATAAGACGTAAAAAAGCGCTTCTAGCTGTGATCTGTAGAATAAATTTTTGGTAAGTGAAGAAAAACGTAAAGTTTCAGGGGCCATTTTGGAATCAACTGTCAAAGGGCATGATGCCGTCTGCTTTTCAGGAGCCATTATTATTCCTTTGTTCAGGAAACAGTCCTTACATTGTTGAATCTCCCCAATCTTTGTTCTGATCTTAACACCCCTTCTTTTGAAGACTACAGTCTATCTGGCTGTGTTTAATTTTGAGAATGCTAGTTTTACAAACCCAACGTGGAGCTGGCCTTAATCTCAGTGTAGTGTGAGCATACACGTGAGGTGATAGTGGCCTCTTCTTTTTCTGTTTCTGAAAATGCTCATGGTATTTTGTATGTAACGGTCAACCACTTTCACAGCCTCTGGCTGTGCTGCAGTCATGACTGGTCCTCGCTTGAATGACTTCATTGTTTGTTGGCCCACTCTGTACCACAGAGGGAAGACACCTACATGAGAAAAGGCCGAGCTTCACCTTTTGAGTCGCTTCCTTATGTAGATAATACTGCTTTTCTTTTTATGTCTGTTGTAGTTTTACTGCTCTGTCTTTTAGATACGTTTCAGTCTCTCAATAAATGTTTTCTTGTTCGCCACTTACAAGTGAGTTTTTCCTGTTTTAATTAACCAACCTGGATCCTCAAACATTAGCTCCAGTGCATTCAGCTCTAATACTTTACAGATGTTCCTAAATACTAGCAGAAGAGATAAATACACCCATTTTAGACAACACTAACGCCAAAGTAAAAGTAGTAATTGGGTATTTTTTTGCATTTATTTGGCTTCTTTTTCTGACAGCTTGGCACCAGAGGTCAAAAAGCTTTCAGAAGACACTTAAAAATAAGTCTTCCAAAAAACACTCAAAATAGGGATTGATGTTGTATTTTTATATTATTTTGCTGACATTGGCATAAAGAAATATTTAACCTAAGTCCACACTGGGAAATCAAAAACAGGACCAAGAATGGAATTTCCAAATTTTTCACTGGCTGTCCAGTGGCAATATTTATCTCTTTATGAAAAAGGAGCTGAGGTGCCTTTTAAGGCAACCAGAACCAGGTGTACAGCAGTGTAACTCAACAGATCAACAGTGCTTCCACTGAAATATTTAGAATTCTGATATATGCCATCATTTTTCTATATAATGTTTGACAGCTTGTAATTTATTCTTAAATTTCAAGTGCACTTACACTTATTGCAGAATATCTAAACTGCATTAGACGTAATCTATGGCAGGGGTCCAAACCAAAATTGACCATATCAAAGAATGGCTTTTATATAATCTCTCAGTGAACAACAAGAAAAAAAGATTATTTCCTCATGATTTTATTCTGAAAGAGGCTTTTTGTAGTTCTTTTTTCATATCAGAATTTTGTTTCTTTTGATATATTTTTCAAATTCACACACCTAGTATATTAGCAAATACTCATTCACTTCTGCTGTATTGTGAGCAATAAGAGATCTTATTAAGTAGTAATAAATACGCATTATATGTGCATTGTGCAAGTACAGATTGTGGTGTCCATGTTATGTTTTGTTATCTATTGTAGATATGCATATAGATCATGTCTCTTATACTTGGATACTTTTTGGCAATTTTTCTTCAAAAAGTCTTTTAAAGGAAATGCAAAGCTAATGATCTGTGTTTGTGGGGAACTCTACTGCTACATTAGAAATCTGCTCTTACAAAATCAAACATATGGTAACATTACACCATATGTTGACTTTTATATTTAGTAAATGCATAAATATGATATAACCGTTATAAATTTGATTTTATTTTATTTTGACTGATAGGGCTTCATTTTCAAATGGAACGAAATGCAGGCCTTCCAAAATGTGTCATATTGTTGTATTTGCTGAAAAATCAATGGGAGTTATTAGTACAATGTGAAAAATACTTCCTAATTTGTGTGTGTGTACACACACTGCCTAAGCTTATGCAGTGATGAATAGAGGGAGAAATGCAGCAGATCCAACAGCTGCTGAAATGTGTGCCTCTAATATGTATCTTTTTCTAACTGTAGAATCTTAATGCCTGTGTGGCAGAGATTTACATGAGATGTGCGGTATGTGAAAGATAATTTTGAATATCTGGTCTACTTTTTTCTGTATTTTTCTTATTGAACTGATGAACCCATTAGATCGTATCATAAAAATCATTTGCCCTTATTATTTACCTTCCCCCCACCCATGAGCTTTATTTGGGTTTTTTTTTCTCATGCCTCTGTAGAACTTACAGGGACACTTTGGCTGTGTTTACTAGTCCATTTTCAGTACTATTTTAAGACTTTAGGAGCCAAATATGACAATGTTTATTCATTTTTAACTCCTTCTTTGCATGTGTTCTCCAAGAAAATGCAAGGAGTTACATGCCTTCCATTGAGGAATGAAGAATCAAGACCAGTCAAAGACAAATTGGGTAAAAACAATGGCTTACATATGTCAAGCAAAATAATTCTCAGTTCCTACCATAAAAACACACAATGATTCTTTACTCATTTACTTTACTTAAGCTATGTAATGGTTCATACAAGGATGAATGCTCTAGCAGATAGCACAATTCCTATTGTGCAAATTCCAAACATAAGTACTCCCTGTGGCTTTCTTCAGAAAATGTTAACCAGATTAGAAGAGGAAGAATTTTACCTACTCTCTAACAAGCCCTTATCCCATCTTACAGAATACATTGCTTAAAAAAAAATGACATATTTTATCTTTTTCAATAACTATCTTTGCAACCTTCTATGAACTTTCTGCTACCTGAAGTGTTCTCACCACTTGACTTCTGGTTTTATCTGAATATTGGAACAAGTATGGAACATAAAAATATATTGCTGGAGAACACAAAGGATCTGATGGGGAGTGGAATGACCAAAAAAAGCACATAAACCTTCATGGCAGGATTTCAACTTGGTTAAAGAGTAACAGATACACTGCAGAACAGTTAAATATGAATACAGTGCTTCCTTATAGTTAGGCTGAAAATTTTGTAATCACTTAGGTTAGGATAATTCACTGACTGTAAGGTCATTAATAGTTGTTTGTTACCTGTTCAATACAAAATAATGTAATTTCCAAGTGAACCTTCCTTATGAAGAGCATCTTTCAACATCTTACAAGTTTACACAACAATATTATTTTCTTACATACGTAATTCTGCATGTTGTGGGGCAACAGGGAAAATCAGATCTTTGGCCCCACGTGACTTTCCAAAGATATACCTTTTCTGTTTGCATGGTTTTCCTTGTGCATTATGGACTCAATATGTTAGCTGGCAGAGGCAGGTAGAAGTATGAATGATGCACTAGCTTCAAGTAAGCCAGTAAGGTTGTGAATGTATATCTGTTTTACACATGCAATTTGGGCAAGCAGTGGTTTGTGCTTGCAGAAGGGTTTCCTGAAAACATAAACTGCAGGGACGGGTTTCATTTTTTTTCCTAGTACAGATGGAAAATGGATGAGCTCAGTGAAATACTTAAAATTTTTTAAATGTACCGTTTCAAATCAGGAAGCTCTGTCAGTCATTAGATACACTTCACTGTAGTAATCCTCATCTATAGGTACAGAATGATAGGAGGCAGGAACTAGTCAGTCAGCTGTAATCACTGTTTAAATGTAAAGATCTGAGAGACTGAATTTTTTTACTTGGACTTGGGTAGCATAATTCTGATGTAACCCATACTTGTCAAATTCTGTTTTAATTCCACTTTGCTTCTACAAACAGCTATTTCTACATGCCTTCAATGAACCACATCCACTAGATTGAGCATCAGAGATGGATAGCCTGAGGTTGTCCCGCAAGTTTTCATTTTATCATTGTACAGGCACAGCAGGGTATGCCAGGTACAACCAGTGTAAGGAGGATTCCAGCATCTCCATCATACAGTAAGCTCCTGTCAGCAAAAGATCTTTTGCAGTGATACACTGCTTAAATTTGACAAAGAACAGAGATTGTGTAAATCATGCTGTTTTCATTGATTAGAGTTTGAGATGGCATTAGCCCTCCCTAAGGCTCCAGAAATCACTTCCATAAAGGTGAGTAGTACAAGAAATGTTTAGTGAAGCTTTTCATGGATTAGCTCTTTGTTAGAGGATAAAGTATTTTTACACATACAGATATGAAAGCGATAGTTGGATACTTGGAGGTTTGGGGAGGGGTGGTGCCTCCGCTGAGCATTTGTTTACTATAACCCCATGAAGGTTAATTTTCATTTACATTTTACAGATATATATTGATAAGAAACTTTGAAAGATGTCTTGTGTTATGGCAACTGTATTAATTAAAGCAGTACTCTGACTGGGGTGAAACTTCTGTGTAGATAAGAGAGGTCCAAGTTTAGAATTAGAAAGTGATTCCCACAATTACTTTAGGTTTATCATTGCAAGGACTCTAAGGAAAGATGTTTACAAAAAATTTAGGGGGTTTTGGAACTGGTTTTGTTCACTTTTAATGTGTATCTTCTGATTAGTAGCTGGACTTCTGTGTTTTAATGTTATTGTGAAAGCTTTCCCCCCTGAAAAAAATGATACTCCCTTTCTGCTTGAGGAAATATGTGATTTACTCTGGTTTTGAGCTTCAGGGCCAGTGCCTAATTTTCTTTTTATCGCATTCCTAGTTCCATAGTAAGCAATTTCACTTGGCTTCACTGAACTGAAATTCTTTGGATATCGTAATTATAAACTGTACATTATGACTTCCTACATTTAATTTTAAAGAGAGAGATTATAGCATGTAGTTTCAGACTGCTTTTATTGTCTATGAGTTTATTAATGTTTGTATGTGTAGACTTTTCAGTTGATAGACTATTAACGGAAAAAGAGCCAAACTTTATATATACTGAAATTCAAAAGCACAGCATAAAGTTGCCAGAATAAAATTGCTAGCACACCTTTATCATATTTTTATTACCTCATACTTCACTCTAAGAAACATATTTTCAACCAAGTTTTATATGAAAGAGATCAAGGCATCTCATAGCTCTGCAAAAACTCATAAATTGGGTTCAAATTATCCTATAGCAATTCAGAAGACTGTTTTACTTCTAAGCATTGTGCAGAATTGTTTCTTCTTTCACTAACAATCTGCAATAATCAAGAATAGATTGTGATTGTGGGCAGGGGTACAATAATTTCATGTTGCAGTGCCATCGGCCTATCCATAGATTGACTGCAACTGTGAAAATTCTTCACTGCTTTTTCAAGTTTGAATCTGCAAGTAGTGCTGTATAAAATGCCTACATCCATACCTCACAATCTGTTTCCTGCTGTTGGGAAAAGTGGCACGTGCACAAAATTGTTTCCCTCAGGCAAGGGAATCCTTTAATACAGCAGGCAAAGCAATCCCTCAGATTCTTCATAATTCCTACCACTGATCTCCAGAAGCAGAGAACTGGGATTCTGGTGCAGCTTCACAGTGTCTCAATGATGCCATTTCAGCTCCTCAGGGATGGAGAGCAGAGAGAACGCCTGGTCCTTGAGTGAGTTAGTGCACACTTTGCAACATCCCATTCACTTGGTGATGTGCAGTGTTTAGGGTTTGGCTCACAAGTTTTACACATTTATACCTTTAAGTTTGATACATTTGTCCTAGACTCCTTTTATAGTTAAAAAGAAAAAAAATATGCAAATCATACAGACAGTTCAGCTGGTCTGTCATGGAAACATGCTTCCAGAGATGGATAATCTGCTCTAGCACCCATCTTCCTTCTGCTTGAATCTTTTGTTTCTCTCTGCAGGCAAGATGCAGTCTTTCTTATCCAGGTCTGCATCGTCCTTTAATCCAGCTTGCACCCCAGTCTTTCTGCAGGTGCTGTACTTGCATTAGTTGTCATCTGCTCGGTTTGGGGAGCAAACATGAACGTGGTAGGGGGTTCAGGAAGCCATAGGGGTGACTTTCTGGGTCTGAGAACTAGATTACCCTATAGGTGGCAGGGGAACATTATTCTTCAGGCTCTGCCCGTCTTTGGACAAGACATAAAAAGTACATTTTCGAAGGTACTCAGATGCAAGGTGGAAGGATTGTTCACTCAAATGAGACTGGAGTAAAATGACAGTGAATATTGTTAAAATTGTCCATGTTGTTTAACTGAGGCACATGACCATGCAGTGAAGTCACCGCAGAGCTCTTCAGTTCATCCATATTACTTGTCCATCTAGCAAGGAAATTTATAAATTCCTGCACTGGAGGGTATTCTGAGCAATGTCCCCTTTTTACTACGGACATGGATATGTTTCACTGATAATTTACATCTCCATTAGCAAAGCATGTAAGGATGCATATCTTCTTTTCCATATACCCCTCAAAACGGCTGCTGGTGTCAATGGGCACTGAACACAGATAAAGGGGAGCATTTACTTAGTATTTGCAAAGCACTTTGGAGTATTTGGGCATGAAAAACATCATATTGGGTAAATATTATTTTCATTCTGAGTTAAATCCTGAAATCTGTACTTTAAATGTTGTAATTTCTGAGCTGAGGCAGATATGTGCATATGAAAAGATTTTATTTGGACTACGTTTGCTTGCTTACTTGTTGATTCTAAGTGAAATGAAGACTTTTTTTGTTTGGCTTGGCTGAGGATAAAAATGCAACAACTCTCCTTCCTACCTCTGGTCTTCTTGTTTTCTGTCTGAAAAGTGCAGGCCAGCACAGAAAGAAAATCAAATTTAAGTTTGTTGATAGTAAAGAAGGACCAAATGTCTTATATTTTGACATTTATTAACATAGATTTGCCTTTTAAGGCGTGTTGCTGTTGTTGTGTAAACCAGATGTTTAGCCTGACTGCTTTCATCTACCCTTTTCTAGGAACAGGGGTACCTCAGTAGTTGGATTGTATCATAGCAATGCCCAGTGGTGACATTACGCACTGGGGATGACTTTATTTATGTAAAACTTACAGATTAAGTTGAAGGTGAGGCTTCTCCTGGAAAAGTGGGATATATTCTTCCTCAGACCACTGATTAAAGAGCAAAGGAATATATTTGTGTTTGGCTATCAGAAAAATACCCAAGTGATTCCTAGTAGAGAAGTGTTGCTGAAGCACCTTTGTCTGGAGATCATAGCTCTTACCTCAGAATGGAGAGTTGGAGAGAATTATCAGGTCCACAAACATACTGAAGAACATAGTACCTTCCTCTTGCTTTTCAGGTCTTTCCATTCCTATCTTTACATACGTCCCTTTTTTACACTGTCTGCAGTGAGTATATCATTTATTGGTTAATAAGTTGTCTGACAAGATAGCCACTTTGTACCTAATTGTTCAGTTTATTTATGTATTATTGATGAGCCTAGACTTGAACTCTGCTTTCCTTAGAGACTGCTTGATAAATCTGTTGGCTAATCCTATCTAAGGAACTGAATTACCTGATGTAGCATAATACATGACATTGCTTTTGCTTTGTATTCTTAAAAAGAAGCTGGTTATACATTTTCAATGAGCAGTGTTTAACAGTAAGAAGTAAAATCAGGTACATTATTCAGATTGCTCTCTATGTTAACAAAAGATCTTCAGTGATGCACTGTAATGCATAAAATACTTCCTCAGCTTTTAAATCAATGTTCTGACTATTTTAGCTTGTAAGGGCCGATGTAGCTAGAAGAGTTTCAGAACTGCAAAATCTTGATTATGAGTAAAACATATTAGACATGTCAAAAAGCTTGTGTATTACTAATATGATCTGAAAATATTGAAAGTTAATCTCCTTATACTTTCCAAGGCAGTAGTTACTATTTCAAACAAATGAATAAAACACCAAGCTAATTTTCTATCAAAACGTGAATCTAATGACAGCACATTTTTGTACTCTGGTATTATTTCTGAACTTTTGACTTGTAGGCACTGACATAAGGGAAATTTGGGAGTATTACAAGAACTGTAAAGCACAGGAAGAAGCATTGATACTGTATGACTAGCTTTTTATGGATTCATCTATTAAGACACAAAACAGATTGTTGCTGACACTAAAAGAGATTGTGTGCTGAATGCATGAGCCCATTTAATGTTTTTCCTAAAAATGAGAAAGAAAGCAAACTGCACCTCAGGTGGAGCTTACTTTCCTGGACTTGATCAATGGATCTTGTACTCAGCCTTGAAATCAATTGAATTATACCAGTATAGACACAGACAAGTACCCTGGTACCGGCCCCATCTGTGAAAAGGTGTTTAATTCTGAATTGCGTTCAAATCAAGGACATTTTGCTCCATAAGCAAATATATGATTATTTCAACTGGTGCTTTATTTACCTTTTAATGTGGGAGGGAAGGAGCCAAATATGGTTTTGGAAATATTTATGCAGCTGTTGTGTTTCTGCTGGGGTTGTGTATCTGCAAATCTGAGCACAGTTTGCCCATTTGATTTTCTCTGCTCCCTCTTTAGTGGTTTGGTTTGAGGGGGTTTTTTGATTTTTTTGGGGGGGCTTTTTTACCTAATAAACACAGAATTAAGTCCTTCTAGACTGGAAAGTTTGGTTTGAAAATGCATTTGACCATGTGAAGAAAGCTTTTTCTGAGTATGCATAGTAGAGACATATTCTTAGGTATGACCATTGAAGCTGTAGATTTCAGTGGGTTGTTCCATAACTTTAAAACTGTTAATATGCATTTCAGTCTTCCAAACACACAGAACATTTTAAAATAAAAATTATTCAAGCCATTTATTTCAAGTTTAATGTGCACTCGTTTAATGGTCTTTAGGCATAGAAGATTATGATAATTTTCATCGCAGATTTTATCAAATCCTGAGGACAGTGTATTAATAATTCAGTAGCTTATACAGAGAGGTGAGAGAATATAATATAGAGCACTAAAATGATAAGGCATATTTTCCATGACATTACTGTTATAGAGTATTTTCATTGATCAATCAAAAGGCTAGAGTCTGACTAGGCTATGAAATTGCTGAAGTTAAACAAAAATTATTGTACAATTGGGTAAAAGAGAAGCAGATATTGTGATGCTGTTGGGAAAATGAAACATCAAAAGCTAATAAGAAGGCATTTTTATATCATAAAAGCATAGGAACAGCTCCATCAAGCTTTAATCACATTGTTATAACACACATTTGTTTAAAAATTATGTTATCTCATTAACAGTGGTTATATCATAGGTTGTTATAATTACAGTAGGATTAACAAATACTAAGTTCTGTTTCTATTTCAATGCACTGAAGCACAGTGCGTGAATCGTAGCATTATCTGTATTTCAAGAGGTTTGTTTTTACCTTGGTGTCATAGTCCAGTTCAAAACTGCTGACACCCATTTTGCAAGGACTGATAGTTTAATGCCAGCCAAAGGTGAGGAGAGCCCATGGCCACCTTGTCCATAACTCCTCTTGTAGCCATGGGGTGCAGAGTACCTGTGTCCCACTGGGCAGGTGCAGGTGGAGAGTCACTGCCGATAAATCACAGTCCTCCTGCAGCCTGACTGGCCAGCAAGGAGCCCAGCCCAAAGCTCGTTTCATATTAAGTGGTGAAAATGAAGCACTTCCCTCCTGTCTCTGCATGGCCATGTAACAGAGTTCAACTGGTTTCACTGCATTCAGGGGCTTCTGAGATCCATTAGATTGGAAGTTTTGAAGTGACACAGTCTTACCAATATTCATTTTAGAAGATGATAATTTCCCATTTTTCTTAAGAACTTCTCGGGGCCTGAATATGATTTCTGTTCAAAAATGAAATGACTGATACCAGCAAATAATGGCCTGTGAGAGAAAGCAGTCAACTAGATGTGAGAGAGATGAATTCAAGTCTACATAAACAAATATTTTTAGGAAGTTGGCAGCCACAGGAAGTGATATAGGAAGACACATGTGGTGCACAACTTGTGTGGGAAGAAATGGCAGAATAGGACTGACCAAGGTTTCCCACAGTGCTACTGTGTGCTTGAACTGGCACATTCTTCTGGTGAAACTGTCTTTTTAATTTCTCATGTAAACATTTAAAAGATAGTTTCATCACAAGATTCTTCTTGGAAATACTTTATTTGAAGAAAATATAGAGCTCTGACTTGGACCAAAATCCACAGAGCTTAGATCTTCACCATTTTTCATAAATCATATTACATACCCTAATTATCAGGCAACTTTCCATGCTAGCTGTATAAGTCAGGATAAGCTTTCAGAGGTTTCATTTATTAAGGGGTGCATTTTCTAAATAAAGTGTGCAGGGAGAAAGAGGTTGCATACCTGGGGTCTGGATGAACCCTAGAAATAGAGAAACTGTTCGGGTTGATCCATGGCTAGCTAGAGAACTCCATTCATTTTGGACAGCACATGAGATGGTGAAATGGACATCAGGAAAGGCAAGCACTCAAGTAGTTAGAAATGAAGAAATGTTTAGAAAAAAACATGTTAACAGAGGAGGTTAAAGGTATTCAAAATTGGCTCTCTGAAGATAAGGACGGAGTATCTGTCTTTAATTATGTTCGCGAACAGTAGTAAAAGGTAGTAATGACCAGAAGTCATTAGTTTCAGCAGACTGGAGGGATGGAAGAAAGTCTTAAGATAAAACAGTCAAACAGCTGAAGAGTTTGAACCAAAAGGAGAAATGCATGAGAACACCATTGCTGGAGTTGTATCCAAGGCAGGAGATGACAAGAAGCTTTTTTGGATGCTGTGTGAAACCCATTCTGCTGTTACTCAGGGGATGGATTTGCCCGCTCAGGGAGCTTCCTGCCAGCTCTAATGTGATTGCCTCATGCTGATATGCATGGCCTCTTGGAAAGACAGCAGCCATGGTGCTGATAATGCCAGGTTTGAGTAACTTTTGCTATCTGATTTGCTGTGAGGAATGTACAACAATAATAGATTCAGAGTGTATTGATGGGAAAAGCAGCAGCCAGCGCTGAGGGTGGCACTCATTCTTCAAGCAGGAGGGAGGAGGCGGTAGGACATTTTTTGTCTTTAAAGGATTTTGATAAGACAGTGGCAGGTACAGCTGTATCTTTCTATTTTAGCTCTTTACCTTCAAAACTTGGAAAAAATTGAAATGTATTTGCATGGGCTTTTTTTCTCTTAAAAGAAAATATATCAAATGTATAAAGAAAACACTGTTGCAGACTCTTAAAAAAAACTGTTATGAGTGCTACTTGAGAAAACAGAAAGAAAAGATGAAAACAGTCATGGAATAAATTAGTCATAAAGTGAACTTGAAGGTCAAATTTTATCTTAAAAGGTGTAGAGAGAACACTTAGAATTTTTGAGAACTGATAAGTGATTTCACATCAAGGACACTTCTTCACCGAAGTTGGTAAGAAAAAAAAAGTACAACTTTTCCTCTTCTGCTTTTAAGTAATATTTTAAACATTTCTATCCACATCTACTCTTGAATGACCTGTTTTAGGATAAAATACTGCAGAGTTCTCTACATTGCTCTGTCAGTGTATCTCAGCTTGATCTGTAGATGATCCTAGCAAAGGAGTGAGTCAAGCTACAAGCCTTGTCAAGCTTCTGTATCTGTTGCAACTTTAAGTGTAAAAAATCGTGTTGGTTCAGATTCTTCTTCTGAACATTCGTGGGGCTCTGTCTTCTTATTTGATGTAGGCAGGGAAATAAATGTGTGTGACATTCTTAATCAAGATAATCCTCTTGAAATTAATGAAGCTGCTCATATCCCAGAGTAAATGTGGATGGGAGTAAGATTGTCCACATGGCTGCCAGAGTAGCTGTTTTGGTAAACTACTATTCTGTATCAGCCCCACAACACCCTTGTCATTTAACAGATGTCCATGTTTTTCTGAGTCCTTGCAATTAGTCATTTCTGTTATCACTCTCTACAGGTCTGAATTAGTTCTATCTAATGAGATCCCATCAGACTGTGCTAAATAATTTGGTTTATCAGAAATTTAAGCTGATTTTTTCCATTTGAGTTTGGGATGTACTTAAATATTTTATGCCTGTTACTGTAAATGTCTGAGCTCTTGGGTCCTATTTTATCACATATTTGAATGAGTCCTTGATTTTAAATACTCTAACACTGTCATCCCTTTCAACAGGATAATTTTAATGCATGTTGTGCACGTGATCAAATGATCTGCTTCATTGGGCTAGAGTGCTTAAGTTCTTAGATGATACTTTTTAAAATTGGATTTCTAAGTATGGAGTAGATAAAAAAATATTTCTACATATGCCATTTTCCCCTTACTCTTTCAAACATAAGGCATCGCAGCATTCAGGCAAGGTTGTTTAGTTATCTCGCATTTGTTACCTTTAGTTTGCTTCTCAAGACCCTCTGTCATTGGATTTTTGGAATAGTAGTGACGTTTTGCTTGGATTTTTTTGGTTAATGTTGTTCTGGTCCTTTTTATTTCTAAAGTTCTACCGTGCAGTAGGAGGTGTAGTTACCCATAGGATCTATATGTATCCCATTCACTCTGTAAATAACACAGTAGATCAAACTCTCTCCATGTATCCCTGCACACAGCTCCTGCTCTAGTTATGCAAGGGAGTGGTTTTGTCCTAGTTATGCAAAACTCATTCACTACAGTCCACGGAGCCTCTCTTCTGTGATACTGCAACACAGGGGATTCTGCATGTGGATATAGAAAAAATGCTTTTTAGTCATCTGTGTGCTCTCTGTAGATCCATTTTATTAAACTTTCCAGTGTTTTATTACATAATCTACCACTTGACATGATGAGGCAGATATGAGCATTGAAAAAAATTACTCTGAAACTCAAAGAAGATACCTATTTCCTTACCAGTCTACCAGTTCTTGATCCAGTTCCTGTCCAAATGGCAATGGCACAATTCCCTTCACCTTCCATGATGCAGGATGAGACCTTGTCATGAAACTGGCCAGTTCTGTTGGTGTTGGAAAATATTCCAAGCCTACCAGGTTAGACAAATTTCCTCAGTTATTGTGGGCAGAAAAAGAAGGGTCTAATCTTAGTTGTTTAAACCTTTTCACCTTATCACCCAATTTTCCCGATAGGTGGCTACATCTATAATTTAGTGTGGATTGAGTAAAATAATAACAAAAGCACTTGCTACTTTGATCTCAGTATGTTTATTTAATGAGTGTTCAATACGCAAGAAATAGTTTATCATAGGAGTCCAGACTACAATACATTGGTTTGGGTTTATTTTATTTATTTTTATTAATTTTTATTATTTTGTGGTATTTTATTTTATTTACACAGTCAAGGTTAAAAGGAGCAGGAACCCAGCTGAGAGAGTTCAGAGTTCATCTCTGCATGTTCACTGTCTTCCATTTAAATGTACACAAAGGACTAATACAGTACCCGCTCTCCCCTGGGCTGTCTTTGATACACTCTGCTGTGCTTGGACTCTGCACTCCTCCTATCAGTCTGATCCTACTTCTTTTAGCCCGCTGTGCTCAGCACTGTAACCTCATTCAGCTAGTGCTCTGCATGCAGGCTAACAACTTCAAGGCTCTGTCAGGCATTGACACATGCAGGCTCCAAGCGGGAAGCTAAACACTCCCCTTCACCTTCCCTGCAGTTCCACATTAACCTCTATTAAGTGTAGGAAAAACACAAATGCTGTAGTGCCATCATTCAGGTTTTAACTACCGGTGTATATTTAGATATTCAGCCCACTCTCCACCTATGAGAACATACTCAGCAAACCCTCTGGCTCCTCCCTTTCTCCCAAGGAGAGCAGTAAACAGTGAGTTAGCTTAAAGAATGCAATGGGAGAAGGTCTGGTTTGGGTATTTGTGGCACAAGCATGAAAATCTAAGAGAAAACTTTGACAGCACTGCCTGTAATTTTTTTAGGCAATAGCAGGTGTTATAAATGGAAAATCAGGGCAAAATGGTCTCATTTCAGGAGAATTATTCAGGGTATTTATAAAATATGTCCTCTTTGAAAGCCAGGTGGTAGAAAAGGCTCAGTGCAGTGCTAGTCTGCGAGCCCTATTACACTTCGATCTGAATGGATCAAAGTCTGTTGGGTGCTCTGGGCAGAGAGAGTTTTGCCGTTGTTCCTGGCTCTTCCTAAGTATAGGAAGTGTCTGACATTTCCTTATGAAGCTGCACCCTCTCCTGCTCTGAGACCCGCTGCCAGTGCTTACCCACCTTGCAGCTCCCACTCTCTGAGGAGCCACTGAGGCCGGGGCAGATTCTTTCCCAACTCCAATATGTCTAGCCCACATCTCACCCTACTTGGATCAATGAAAGACAACATGCCCCATATTCCTTATTCAGACTCTTTGGACAACTTGGAAGAAAATGAAAGGACAGGAGGCATAAAGGATTTTCCTAATACTTTACTACTGAAAACAAGTCACAGAAATAAAATTGGTAGCAATAATAATCTTGAGACATGCCATCTCCTTACTAATGCTTGGCTCATCAAACTCTCTGCAACCTGGAGGGCTCCTAGTGTTCCAGGTGGGACAGGGGTCTTCCATGTCCTGCCACTCTGCAGTAATCACCTTCCTTTGGCCATACAGGGACATCCAGCTCTGCAAAGAGTTTGACTTCTTTTTACCATAGTGCTCCATTCAGGCATTTTCACCTAATCTCAGCCTTCCAGTACTCCTCTTCTGATAAACAAACCTGGAAGGAGGGAGGGAAGATGGCAGAGCAATCAAAGTTGATAGTACTAGATTGTTTTTTGACAATATTCCTGTGACAGTCCTTCAGTGAGGTGTTGAGCCCTTTTCCTGGAAAGGATGCCTGTCTGGAATGTTTTACTGTACGAAATTTAAATGTCTTCAGCATATGAAATGGAGTTCAGGAGACAAAATGGAGTTTCAATTTAATACAAACATACCACTTTGCCAAACTGTGTCAAAAAAGGAATTTTCCATCATATATAATGTTTACAAAGCATCTCTGTTTTTATCTTTAATGGTTGCTGTAACAAGATCAACTGTTTCTTTAGCATAGCCATTTGATGATTTATGTTGTATGCCATCATTATTTTAGTCTCATTTCAGCAGCTGTGAGTAAAATAAAATATCACTCTTTGTCATCAAGCAACCTGAGACAATATCCACTCTTGGCATTTGGTTTAAAATAAACAAAACTACCTATTTTGTAAGATTTTTTAGGATTAGTGGCTTTTAGATAATGTAAGTTACAAATGATATCTATAAGCTGTAAGTAGTAAAATCACTAAATCACTAGAAATAAATAATCTTTTTGCACAATGCTGTTGCAATATCTTCTTAAACATAATGAGTTGTGTTGGGGCACCATCAGAGTGTGCTAAACTATGGTTAAAAGGTATAAAAAAAGTTTAAATTTAGGCCTAAATCTATCTTCTAGTTTCAATTGAAGATGGGAGAAATTTGTGTTTAGATTATGTGATTAATAACACAGGCTTTGAAGATCTGTAACATCCTTTTAAGAAATCGGGATGTCAAGTCCAAATGGCTTTATCCAGAAGCTGAACTTATTAAATACAGCAGCTTTCACCAATTTCATAATTTCTCACCTTGCTTCTTCTCCTTTAATCTTTACATTTTAGGATATCATTGTTGAGAAATATTTGTACATGAAACAGTGGCTGAAGTTGCTTTCCCCCCACACCTCTGTCCCACGCTTGTTTTGGCATCAAAAACCATATGGGCTAGTATTCCTTATACTTCCCTGCCTACACTGCAGTTGCACAAGATGCAGTACGCTCTTCAGTATGAAATAGAAGAAACTCAAAGATCCATGTGCTTGATTTTTTTTTTCTTTTACATGGCTAATATAACTATGCTTGAAGAACTTAGATTGCACACACACACACGCACGCACATATATATGCATACAAAGAGGAAGCAAATATGCAATTTCCTGAAATCAAAAACTGTGGATAAAAAAGGAGCAAAATAACCCCTCACTTCTCTAAATAACAGCAAAGAAGTGTGACGTAGCAAGAAGATGGAGACAGAGGGGTGAAATTTCATTCTCCCAATAATCCAGATAGCACAGGTGATCCTGGCAATAAAGACAAAGAGACTTGGCATAGAAGAAGGTAGCCTATGGAGGGGGGCGGATGCAAAGTTAGGCTGGAAGCCTCTGTTGAACCTATGCATCCATGTGGTAGCTGTCATCTAAACTAGCTACATAAAGCTAATGCAGGTATGTATCTGCATGTATAATCACTGTATATACACATACAGTTAGCAGTATATAAATATAGTTTGTTTCCAGTTATTTTCTTTGGTTCTCAAGCCCTTCTATTTTTTTCTGCAGTCTTGCACCGTCCTTTTTGTATTCCAAATTTTCCTGTGGCTCAGTTGGAGTCACCATGAGAAATTTTTTTTTCTGTTTGTTTTTTTGTTCAACCTGTTTATAATGTCTTTGCGTCATAGTCCATTTTCATTCAAAGCCCATCAAGAATCAAAAAAAAAATACCATTCCTGCAAGCTTTTTTACTTCGTAGTCATTATTATAAACGCTGATAGAGTTTGCTGCAACCTAAATAGGAAGATGAAAACAGGCTTCCTGGCCATGACTACATTGTGTGACCCTGGTGTGATGCCTCGTTAATGGGAGACAGAAGCCAGCTTTGGATACTGTAAAACAGCTTTACCACTCCAGACATTTGGTGAACTCTGTCATAGCTCTTGCATCAGTTACAGTCAGACAGTGTTTATGTAATTACATCCCTAACTTCTATGAGTAAATTGCATTTAATAACAGCTGTTGGGTACTTTGTGCATGTTGGGTTGTTGAACATTACAACTTGTCTTACAAAGGGTCATTCTAAGGGAGACTCTAACTGGCCACGCCATAGTGTTGCCTGTGTGTTTTATTTATAATAATCATTTAAATAAAGAATATGATACAATTCTGATTTTATATTAGAACTAGCTCCCAGCTATATTTCTTTTCATATCACAATGCGGTCGTATTCTTAGTTTGCTCTCACCCAAACTTCTCATGCAGTTACACTTTAATATGAAAAGAAATGTTGTCAAGACTAGTTATTATCACACATCAGAACATTGTATTAGCATTCACTTTTAATGGATTAAAATGAAAGATTTTGAAATCTGCTCTTAATGATGCTGAAGGTTCTTGGAGACACATTGGGAAAGCTTAAATGAAATGTCATATGATATATATACATCATACATAGGTTCATAAAAGACAGTTCATTTAACTGCCTGCCTTTGTGTTTCATCTGTTCTGTTTGGATGAATCATCCACAGGTTAAGTGATGCTTGTGCAGTTTCTTTGCTTGAAATCGAGCACAGTGAATGGCAAGAAAGTTTAGGGAATACGAGGTTCTTGCAGAACTGAGGATGATAAGTAAAATAAGACAATTTTGGAGGCCTAGAGTATAACCTGGAAGGAAACTCTGGTTGTTGAAGACATCTTTGAGTCTTATCTGCTGATCTTTTGACTCACTGTCTGATATGGATAGGTTGCTTGAACTGCTGTTGCATACATCACCTCACTTATAAAGCTGAATTCCAGGTGGATGTAGTATGAGTTAAGCTGTCCTGGTGGACTTGTTGAGAGATGCCATACTGCAGAGGCTGCATGTTACAAAGCAGTCTATTAAAGGTGGAATGATTCAATATTCATTTCTGGGGCTTAGGGGTGTGTTTTGGAAGCTTCTGAACACATGGAAAAAAACATGGATAGAACTTTCCAGTTGATCAAGTTATTGGCTTTTTTTTTTTCAGTTTATTGTTTTGATGTGAGTTTGCCATATTTGGCTGGGTGGACAAGGTGGACGCACAGTGTGCTGCATCAGTGTTTCTGAACTTCTTGTTATTGAAGGCCTGTGTATGCTTTTTGTGGCTGGGTTGGGATGTACAGGTCATCTCTATTCCACGCTGCTTTGGTAGTTGGGAAAGGGGATGATGAATAAACAAATCAGCATTGAAGTAAATATTTTGTTGTACTTTGGTATACAAAGATCATAATGTCACTCTTTTGTAAACATTTTAGTAAACATTGAAAACTTAAAGGAGGTATCTCCTGGCAATATCTTCTGTTCAAAGTGCATGTGTATATGCTTCATCCTTTGAGTTTATGGGTGTTTTTCAGGGTCATATCCGAAGTCTTAGGAGCTGCCAAAAAGCCGTGCATCACACTGCACTAGATTGAGGGCAGATAATAATTTAGATGGTGGTAAATGTAGTACAAATACTAACATGGCAACAGTGTTAGTGTCAGCTAATACATTACAGCCCATAACCTGCAAATATAAGCACTACAAAAAATACACATTGCATCAAATCTTGCTGACCTATATAACCTGTTGCACAACATCTTACACATACTTCTGACAAGCAGATGCTAAATATTGCACTGAATTGAATATTGAAGAAATTAAGTAATAAATCATACAGCTGCTGGGTATTTTTAGATGTTAACAAGTCACTCAGATTTTACAGACCTTATGCATCAATATATTTTTCTGAAAATTTACACTAACAAATTAATCCCAACTGTTGCAGAAGGTAATTTCTCATTTAAGGCCAAATCAAAAGGCCAGAAATTTTAACTTTAGGTATACTTTTTGTGTTTTGGTTTCTTTGATACATGCTCACATTCAGCCCACAGACCATGGTAGAACAAAAGCATTTCAAGACCTAAACAGAGGGCCACAAGCAACAAACAGGAGAGGCTGAGATCCAAGATCCTATCATGCCAGAGGGATCACTAATAGCAAGGCACTGATTAGGTAGGCAGATAATCCAAGAACAACACACAGAATGATGAAAATTTCTGTATTCATAGAAAAATACCTAAGGGAAATTGTACAAAGAATGCAGATTTGGTGATTGTGAACTTGGGAGCAAGGACAGATGACCAAACATCCAAAAGAGGGAGTTATATGAAAGACTAGTGTACTTCATAAAGATTGTTAAGTCACAGGGTCAAGCATTATGGAAGGCAAAATAAATTCAAATGATCCTTGACTGTATCTAGCTAGCACACAAAAAAAGAAAAATTTCTTCATGTTCATTGCAACTAAACATACACAACACAGAATTTGAATTATAGCAAAGTTTGCAACAGAGCACAACAAATGTATTGAAGATAATGAGGGAAATTCAAAAGAGGAGACTTAAGGAATCATGGTTTCTAGGGCAGACAGGACTACTAGAACCAGCCGCTTTAACTGTCCTGTCCCTGCTATTTCTTATAAATATGATAAATGGATTGCATCCATTTCAAAAAAGATATCAAACTTCATTCTAAAATGTCTGAGAAACGATGAGTTTGCTGTTGACATGGTGCTTAATTACCTCCTAAAGTAGGAACTTGTATCTTATTTCAGGGCTGAATTTCTGCAACTCCCATTTCTCAATACTAGATCTCATTATACCACTGTCAGGAAGGCTGACATCTTGCTATCAGACATCTTTCCAGGGTGTAAGTACCAATCGCAGTGATCAAGGCATCTTTCAGCCTTCCGTTTGACAAGCTGAATAAGTTGAACTCCTGTAGGCCTTGCACTGGAGCACTTGCTTTCCAACCAAATGCTGTGAAGTCTCTCTTTAGAATTTCACCTGTCCATCTGAGTAGAAGAAACAATGCATTTTTTCCAGTGTGCAAACAATCCAGACACTAAAAAATTTTCTCCGAAACTCTACTTCTAATGCTTATAAGTAAGAACATTGTTGAATGAGAAAGCTAAAAGAAAGGGTACATGTCAACAAGAAACAATAAAGGAACAAGCATCAAACCCTGTTTTATGATCTAATCCAACTATCTCTATTCCATCAAAATTTGGAAATACTCTATTCCTTATGGCAGATCTGAGTCCATGGGATAATCCTTTCCTTTCCATGAAACTAGGACTTCTGACAGATAGGCTGTGACTATCTATTAAACAGCTCTGGCCAGGAAAGGCAGACCATCAACTGCTGTGCCAGGAGCTGGCACTTGTTCATTTTACTGCTGCTATTACAAGCCTTGTAGCCTCTGGCAGAAAAAGAGGATGAACAGCTGGAAGCTGAAATCTTTTCAGCCAACTCAGCAAAAACTGGTAGAGCTATCTGCCAAAGCCACAGTTTAACTTTGCCACCTTGGGCTAGTTGAACATACTTCACCTTGCAGGTAGAATATCCCCAGAAGCTCAGCACTGATCGAGAAATGTCCATGGGACACCTTCTGTGGGAGCAGAGGAAGCTCAGTAGCAGAGACTTCTTAAAAAAGCTGCCCTGTCATCAAAAACAATGGCTCATGTCCAAAATATGGCACTCTAAGCATTCACACAAGGGGTCAGGTGAAAGTTATTTCAAACAAACCTCATCACAGCTGGAAATTTGTGGTTGATGACTGGGGATGGGGATTCCTGCTGTTGTTCATTTCTACTTGAAAGGTCTGAGCAGAACTGGGACTATAGTTGCCCTGTTGGCAGTGCCACTTGAGAGGGCATGATGAGAGTTTTGCAGGGACATTTTCCAGATTATGTAAGAAATCAGTAGTTTTATACTTCTTTGTGTTGGTACAGGATGAGGCTTCAGATCTGATAGTTTTTCTCTATCTAGACCTTCAGATTTTAATCAACTTCTTTCTATCACATTTCCGTTATTTCTTAACTGCAGCTGAGGAGAGAAAAAGAACTGAGGAGAAAAAAAAAGGAAAGAAGCTTTTGTATATATTTCCAGGAATGGTGTTTATCATTTACAGAAGGTCATTTTTGCAGTTCTGATTATGAATGTTTACTTTATTCACACATCAAGCAAACTATCCTCTTACACCATACGGACAGGAGGTATACTGTTTCATACATTCATATGTCTGAAAGCTGTCTGGAAATGTATTTCCTACTTTCTGAAATGGGAACATTTCAATAGGAGGGGGTTTAATTTGTTTTGAAATTTCAACTCTTGTTCTGCTCTGAAGCTAAAGTTGGAATCCATTAAGATGCATTTTAGTGCAGATTCTATTCTCATCTTCCTTTTCTCAGTAACTCTGCGATTCACTTTGTACTTCATTGCAACCAACAGCAATATGTATACATGGAGCACAAAATGAGCCATTTTGTTTTAAAACAGATTGCAGATGAAAGGAAACCATTCATTTCTTGCTTGCTAGCTGTAATTACTAGAGCGCTAATTACTCCAAATCACTGACATCCAGGGTCAATAAGGATGACAACAGGAACATCAAAGACAAGATGCACACACACAGTTACAAGTCTCTAAAACCAGGCTGTAATATTACTTTATGGCAACTGTTTTTTTCAGTCAATGCTAAAAAATCAAGTTTGCTGAATGTTTACTATTATTTCCTTTGCAGTTTGACGGTGAAAACATGTATATGAGTATGACAGAGCCAAGCCAGGACTATGTGCCAGCCAGCCAGGTGGGTTAATTAATCTTCTCTGCCTTGTTTCAGATTGTAATTAAACAAATTCAAAGAGTTGCATAGCAAATGAGTGGCACTATCAGTAACTGCTGCAATCAGGAATAATCATAATTTATAAACAAAGCATTTAAGCCTTGTTTCCAGTTAATGAGATAGAGCTGATAAAACACCAGAGCTGGTGTTTATTGAAAGATACTACCTTGTTTCCTCTCCAGAATGCAAGCAGCTGTTTTGCCAGCATGATCTTTCCTAAACAGTTGTTTTACCTTCAGGAAATAAAGTCTTTACAGGTGCAGGTTATTTGTTTATCTGACTGCAGACAAGTTAATCATTATAAGCTACACATGTCACAAATAGCACTAATTATCACTTGTAGGGCAATTGCAGAATTGCATTTTTAACACTAATCCTATGGCTAAGGAACGTTGCTAATATTACAGAATTAGCAGTGAGGTTAAGGCAATGACTTAGTTTTCTGTAGCTTGCAGCCCAGAAGTTTAATGCAATGTGGATTTTTTACAAGTATTTTTGAGTCCTTTTCCCTTGAGAAACGAAGCACACTAAATTTTGATATTAGGTGCATATTAAAAAATCTTCCACCTTTCCCCTTGAATCCCAAGATACTGCAGGTTTCTAAGAATGAAAGATTTTAATTACTTATTATAGTTTTGAAAGTTTTGGGTTGTCTACCTGTTGCTATGTCTATATGTAGGGGAGAAATTTTCATTTACTTCATGTGTTTCAGTCAGTGGAATTTTATGCTAGTAAGTGGTGGGGATAGCGCTGCAGGTCAGTTAGACTGTGTGAGCAATTGCCATGAATAATCAGACTTGTGGTCTAGATCATGCAATATTTCAGGCCCAGCAGTGGCTAGTCTTTCTAACAGAACCAGAATGATTATGTGAAGAGCTCTCATTAGGTGGGAAATAAGTTTGCATGCATAGTAAATATGTTTAGATAAGCTGGATGTAATTTAGAAATCAATGCTTTGGAAAGTGACAGTACATTCCAACCTAAGTGTCTCCATGAAGTAGAGTTCTTCAGGTACACTGGTTCATTTAGGGGCAGGGAAGCAGGAGGTTGTGTGAGATGAGTATATAGTTCAGTCAAAAAGACCATCTTAAAAATATTTCACCATGTTGCTTCCCAGGCTTCTGTTGAAGTTACTTTAAATACCTTTAGAGACCAATAGTACTTTGCTTTTAGGAATTGTGCATGATTGAACTTATTCAGCTAAGAACCCTCCAAGATCCAGAGGTAGTTTAGACTAGAACTGTTTGATTAAAAAATGAAAAATTATATTATTAATTTTTCTCTAACCATTAATCCAAAAACTGTACTGACAAGTTTTAGTATTATTATTAGATTAAAGCAACCTAGTATCATCTCATTTATGCCTTAAGGGTTTGGAAGTGCAAGGGCTAATTGAATTTGTTTGAAACAGTAGAAATACAAACTCTGTGAATGATTGCTGTTATAAGGCAGCTGCTACCTTTCAGAGAATCATTATGTCTGTTTTAAATAGTTTTGAATAAAGGATTGTAAATCCACATTATACATCAGAATTATTTTTCTTCTGTTGATATTTTTGTACTGTGTATGCATGTAGTTTAAATAATTTAAATGGCATATTGAAAAATTAAGAGTATGAGTTTTAATCTTTTATGTGGTTTCTACATGTGCTAACAAGGCCCAGATCCTCCAAGATATTTATGCATCTAACACTCACTGGTTTCAGTGGAAGTAAGGTGCTTAAAGTACCTTTAAAGATCCAGGCCTAGGTATTTTAAATGCAAATGACTTTGTCTTCAAGGAAAAAAAATCTATCAAATGTGACATTTCCAAATTCAAAGATGTCAGAAAACCCTGAATACTTAGTAAGGTCTGGAACCAAGAAAGGGCTTACAGACTTAAAATCTCACTATTTCAAAGTTGAGCTCTTGGGTGTCTGGCTCCCAGGTAGAGTTCAAAACCCAGAGGCAGGTGTTGAAACTGTCTGTCCTTTGCTGGGGGATCCATCTGACAAGAGGCAGCTCAATTGCCAGACACAGTGTTTTATGTTATTACCAAGTGACTGACACTGTTCAACCAGCCTCCTGTGCCCATTTGAGAGAAGCCATCAGCCTCAGGCTGTCGCAACCTCCTTTCCCTTGCTGGGATTTTCTCCTGGTGCTTACACTGTTGCAGTGGTTTTAAGTGAATATATCGAATCATGCAATGGTTTGGGTTGGAATGAACCTTAAAGATAATCTAGTTCCAACACCCCTGCCATGGGCAGGAAACCTTCCATTAGAGCAGGTTGCTCGGAGCCCCATTCAGCCTGGTCTTGAACACTTTCAGGGGTAGGGAGTCCACAGCCTCTCTGGACAACGGGTGTCAGTGCCTCACCATCCTTATGGCAAAGAACTTCTTCCAAATGTCTAATCTAAGCCTACCCTCCTTCAGCTAAAGGCCATTTCTCTTTGTCCTGTCACTACATGCCCTTGTAAAAAGTCCTTCTCCGGTTTTCCTGTTGGCTCCCTTTAGGTACCAGAAAGCTACTCTAAGGTCTCCCTAGAGTCTTTTTGAAGCTGAACCACCCCAACATTCTCAGCCTGTCTTCATAGAAGAGGTGTTCCAGCTCTGTGTGGCTGGAACATATGTGAAAGCCCATATTAATAATAATATTAAAAAAAAAGACAAAAAAAAGACAAACCACACTAGGAGCAGGAAGTTGGGATGTATTGGAAACCTGTCTCTCTCTTGTTTCATCAAGAACCTGTGGCTGTGAGAAAAACCTAACCAAACCTGTTCCTGACACAGACATCTGCTAGTCGTTCCTCAAAGGAACTAAACAACTCTCCATTGACAATATCGGTGAGGTCTTCACTGCTTATAATGGGGTGCTCTTCCTATCTTGGGCATAAAAATTTGTTGGTCAGCCAAAATTGGTAAATTGACTACCATTTCAACATCTAATCTGTTTGTTAAAACTGGAAAAAAATTATATTCCCTGCTCTGAAAACAAAGCATGAAAGATTGTGTTGCTTACAGGGGAGGGAAAGGAAGAAGAAAGAATGCAACTGTATTTTCTGACCCCAGTTATCAGGACTGTTCATTTTCCTTTCACTGTTACTGGATGTAAAACACATAATGCTGTAAAAAAAAAAGAGAAAATATTCTCTCTCAGATGACAACCTAGTTGCCTCGTTCATAGTTTTGTCCTCTATTTTACACCTGTTCCCATGAGCCTTGCTGTTGCATGACCTCAGCAAGAGAAGTGCAGGATCCTTCCCACCCTCAATAACTTGTCTGTTCCCTCGCAAGATCAGAGATGAGGGTTTGAATCCTGTCAGAATGAGGAGTGATTTAATTTTTCTGCTTTCCTTGATAGACACACATCTGTTAACTAAAATATGAATCACACATGTTAGGAGATGCACAGTCCTATCAGAAACTTTTATTCAAGCTCTGATCATGCTAACTGAATCAGACATGAGCATCATTTTCTAATTTCAGAGTCTGACACAGCTTACTTGGGAGGTAGATTGGCAGACTGAGGCATGGTATGCAACACCAAAGACCAAGAGGTTTCCACTAGGCTGTCTTCAGGATTATGTGACTATAGAGACAGGGTTTCTGGAGTCCTGATATACACTGACATGCACTTCAGTTCTTTCTGTTTACTGGAAAGTGTTCATATCCAGAAAAACATCACCATATATTATTTTATGGATTTTAATCAATTTATCCCCTTTGGGCTAACATAAATAAAAGCTCAGCCATTGGACAGGAAAGATATAGTTTTGTTCCTTTTGCTATATAACATCAAACATCTGCATAGTTTGGTAATCCAAGACAAGTTGCCTCACAGCATCCCTCAACAATAATTATCATTTCTGTTCAATTTTCAAATCAGTACATGCTTTGGGACTTACAGACCAAGTTGCTAAGTAGCAACATATGGCTCACTACTGTTCCTGTGATGTTGCTGCAAGCAAATAGCATAATTCTATACTTGAAATGATTTTTACAGAAAGCCAGTGCTGGAACTGAGCCAGAAGTGTAAGTATACAGTAAAAATTAATGATATTCTTTTAAACTGTCCCAAAAGGCTGTTTGGCAATGTTGTCTCTGTGTACATTTTATATATATGTGTAAGTACTGTGTTTTTGGTTGTGATATATGTAGTACAGGACTCTGCACTGCAGGCATCTCCTAAATGAGTTATGCCAGCCATATTAACAAACATACACAGTAAAACTACATGGCATTTTCACTACTAATTGCACTTGGATCTGAAAATATTTATCATTCTAAAATAAAACTATGCCTACTGCTCTGCATTTCAGATTCCCACCAATATATTGTTTTCGCCCCACACCTATAATTGGAATCTCAGAGATGAATTGTTCTTTATGTAATTCCTCCTCTTGTAATTTGTGGGCCATGCACAGCACAGTATAAAATTATATTGTTTATTTTACATTTTTTCCTAGTCACAATGTGGAATGTAATTTCAGGACTCTGTTGCACAAAGCTTTGGCACTTTTGTAGCCTTCCCGAGGCCTGATATACCTTAAGGCTAATGAATCCAGCTTCCAAATTCCCTGCACAGTCCAAGGGAAAGGGACAAAAAGAAGCCTGGACCTGATGGTTTATGGCAGTACCCCCATTGTCCCAGTTGGAAAAAAAGAGATATCCAAGGGAGAAGAAGGAATACTGTTTGCTCAGAGGTGGTATTTTCCTGCTTCCCAGAGCTATGCCAGGAAGATCCGTATAAGATATGTATGCATGCTCTTTGGTACAGTGAGCATCATGGGTATCAAAACTGTTTTGTCTGGTACAGCTCAAGAGTGAAATAGGATCAAATGACATTCAAAATGGAGATTTTTCATGTTAATAGGAAAGTAAAGGCTTTCCCTGCCTTTTGTTTCCATATTGACATGGTCCTAGATATATCCCTGACTTCTTTTTTACATGTTTATACTGTAATTTCTTAGATTATTTATGGCATACCTATTACTCATGGGAAGTAGGGATGGATAAATGCCATGTAATAGCTGCCCTCTCTTGCTCTGTATTGGTCCTTCCCTGTAGGTAGGCTAGAATTTCAGGGTACTGTATGCTGTTCCTGCCAGAAGATGCAGCTCTTCATTCTTATCCCCCCCTTCAGAGCCCTTGTCAGCAGATCAGGGCAGGAGTTGGCTGCCTAGGAAAGGATTGAGAAAAAGCAACATTCTTAGATGGAGAATTACTGCGTGTTTCAATGTAGTCCCGTGGGTACGTGCCACTCTGAAGTCCAATGCAATCCTGCCCAAAAGTCAGAAAGCATTTGCTCATTAGTTGAGAGGCTACTCCACCTGGTCAGTCTGCTGACTGGCTGCAGTTCAGAACTGTTTTAGACCATATTCCACCTCCCTCTTCCTGATCCACTGTCTTTTAATTTCAAAAATAATCAATGGAAGGGAGTCCGCTTCTTGCTCCTCCATTTCTCTGAGGCTGTCTATAGTAAAACACCCTCATGGAAAGAAAAACACCAGGCAGGCCTTTCAGATCCTGAATGACGGGTTAAAGCTGGAGGTAATTTTACCCTACCTCTCCCTTTTGTCTAAAAGATAGTCTTAATATGTCTTGGTATCAGGCACAGAGTCTGGAAAGAACTGAGTCCCTGATAAAAATACATCAACAGTTGCATTAACAAGGCTATGTATTTATTTATAGATATACATCTTTAGAACCATAGAATGTTTTGAATTGGAAGGCATCTTTGTAGATCATCTAGTCCAGTTCCCTGCCATGAGCAGTTACATCTTTCACTGAATCAGGTTGCTCAAAGACTCATCCAGCCTGACCTTGAAAACTTCTAGTGATGGGGCACACACAAGTTCTCTGCATGATCTCTTACAGTATCTCACCAGCCTCATGGTAAAGAATTTATTCCTATGTCCAATCTAAATCTATTCTCTTTCAGTTTAAAACTCTTTCCCCTTGTCCTGACACTACACGCCTTGGTAAAAGGTCTTTCTCCATCTTTCTTATAAGCCCCATTATATGTGGAAAGTCTGCTATAAGGTCTTCTCAGAGTCTTTTCTTCTCCCAGCTGAACAATCCCAACTCTCTCAGCCTTTCATCATAGGAGAGGTGCTCCAGCCCATGGACCATATTTGTGGCCATTCTTTGGACCCGGTCCAAGAAGTCTGTGACTTTCCTGTCCTGAGGACCTCAGACCTGGACATAGCACTCCAGGTGGGGTTTCACCAGAGCAGAGTAGAGGGACACAATCATCTCCTTCGACCTGCTGGCCATGTTGCTTGTGATGCAGCCCAGAACACAGTTGCCTTTCTGGGCTGCAAGTGCACATTGCTGGCTCATGTCCAACCTGTCATCCACCGATGTCCCTGAGTCCTTCTCCACAGGGATATGTTATATAAGTATGTATGAATGTCTTTAGCTTTAATGCAAAATCTATGAGCATGTACTGTGTATGTATTTAAGGATATTTTAAATTTTTTGTAGTCAAATAACAGTTGTAAAAATTAAGTCAAAATTAGAGCCTGTTGACCAGAATTTAAGAGCTTTTTCAAATTTCACATGAAAGACATAACTCAGATGAAATACCTTTATCCTCTTTTACTCAAATTCATTTTAGTCACTTATGTTCAGTAGATGTTGAACTTTGACCAGAAGAAGAAATGTATATGACCTACTTATCTCTGAAAAATGAATTACTTAAACATGCCTTAACTTAATGCTTCTTTCAATTAATGCCTATTCTATAGCACATGCAATAAAAACACTAAAGAGGGCAAAATCTATTCCCTAAGGATCCTAAGCAAACATACCCACAATTACAGTTGTATAAACAAAAGTGTCCCTCTCCAGCTTTCAAAAACCATTAGCATGGATCTGTAAAATTGAGATAATATCAGAAACCTCAGCAAGTATAACCAATTTTTCAGCGTTCTGTTTGTCTTCTGGCTGTGAAACCTTGCACTTCTATTTTCTTTACAGCCATGTGGGCTGAAAACTTTTTAATGAAAGCAGGTTTGGAGAGTAATTGCCTTGCTCCAGAAGTTTGGGGCTTTAGAAGTAAATGTCAGATACTGCTAGAGTAATGCTAAAATTGTGAACTTGGCCCTGTTGTATACACAGTGATTCTGTGCATCAATTAAAAGTATTTTTCTTAGGAGTTGAAGATGGGAGGGAAATAATGTAAACACTGCATCTTGTCTTAGCAGTGGGATCAGGTTGATAGCAACTTCAGTGATAGGCCCACAATAAATCAATAAAGTAAAAGTAACAAAAGCTATTATTTTACCATGAAAAAGGTAAACAGAAAATCAATCATCACACGATGAATTCTCTGTCCAAAAACCAGAGGTATTTTTTCATATATCACAGGAGAAAAGGCACTGCTTTTTGCTGTGCATGACATGAGAGAACTTTCTGTTTAATGAGCAGCCAGTGTAAAATATCCTTCAAAATGTTTCCCTCTACTCCTTCATGTACAACTTTTTTAGCATGTGAAAACAGATTACAGACATCATATATTTTAGTTATGTAGTTTCCTTTCCAGGAAACTCTACAGGTCAGCAGTGTGGATGAATTATGGGATGTAACCATGGGAAATGTTAAAGGCAGTATTTTTCAACTGAGCTTCACATAAAATGAACCTTTTTTGGTCCATAAAACGTCTGGAAGAATTACGTGAATTTGAACTACAAATTAGACCAATTACTATTATACTGTCCCTTTTGGCAAAGGCTGCTGCAGTAGAGTCAGTTTGACCTGTTGACCTCTGATGGAATAAACCGATAAGATGCCAGTCTTTGATTAATCTAGTTAGTTTTATGAAATCTGGCATCTCAACAAGCCCAGACTAGTTACTCAAACCAGTCTTCAATGCAACACTCAAATGATCACTCCGTGGAGTCCCAGAGGTATTCATTACAGACAAAATTGCTCTTGTTGCCTTGCATACAAGCTGAGTTTTCAATGGGAAATGAAAGGCTGCCTGGAAAAATAGGCCACCTAATTAAGTTAAACTACTCTAGCATTTGGCTTGACATCTTCATTACTCAAAATTAAAAAGATGCTTCACTTCAGCACACAAGTTACTATTGTTTATGTTGTTTTCCTCTTAAATTGGCTTCTTACATAGAAGTCTGTTTTTCAGAATTATATCTTGTAATAGCTCGCATATTTCTTGCAGTTTATAAAAATGTCTTAATAGGTGCTACACTACTGATAGTTGGTACGACATTAGTACGATTGAGCTTATTACTGAGGTCTCAGCAGTCTTACTGCTTACATGACACTTTATTAATAGAGGGCCAGATCCTGCCAGTTTTACTTGTTTGAATAATCTGGACTCATTCATATACTGAGCATTCCTTGGCCTTTTTACTGTAAAGTCCTGGGTCCAAAATCTAGGTGCCAAAGTCAGTGGGACCACTGGTAGGAATTGGGAGCTTTGATATTCCTCAGCTTTCAGGTTTTCCTGTGATTGGCATGGGACTAAACAAAAGTTACAGCAGAATTGCAAAGAGTAGCCGTGCCTCTGTTTTGGTCTTCCTTTTCATCAAGTGGTGACATTTTATACTAAATCTGAAATTTTTCTGGAAATTTCATCAGTCATTTGGGAGGGGTATAACACAAGTAGGACCCACTGTCCTTTTGAATACTGAGAAGCAATCCATTGTTGCTAAGCTTTTTTAAGAAAAGAGAAGGAAAGGGGAAAAAAACGGCAGAAAATAAAAGGATTCTTTATCCTTCATCATATGCCCTGGGAACAACATTATTTCACCTTTTGGTGTCTTTTTGAGAAGGGATCTGGAAATTTAGATGGATTATTTGCCCCCTAAACAGAGATACTTAAATGTAAATCTATACTACTGCTATTCTAAGAGCATTTAAAAATGTAAACGTGAAGAGCACACTGTCTTGATTGCTGGTTTAGAGTCTATGATGCTAATGAGGCTTCTGACAGGTTAAATGTGGTGTATCATCTATATTTTCAAGCAACAGGATTTGTGAAGATGTGACTCCTTTTTTTCAGTTAAATTCTGCTTATTAAATATGTATATTGCTAGTTTTATTACCCAGTGCTTTGTACTGAGCATAATTTAGGTATGTTTTGCAGAGAGGGTCTCTAAAAGGTTTTTTATTTTTAATATGCTTTTTATCTCTAGTTGAAAAAGAATATTTAGCAAATGTAGTAACTAATTTATGGAAGTATGTCTTGTAGTGCTAAGTTCAAGATTATACCATACTGCCTGTGTTATAGTACAGACCAAAACTTGTCAAATAGGATCCCAAGTTACCTTAAGAATTTTAGCTTTTATTAAAATGTAGTAGTAGTAATAATAATAATAGTCATAGTAGTTTTCTCCCATGTTTCAAAGAGAATCTCATGAATATTCTGTCTTTCCTTTTCCTGTTCTGTAAACAGCCTGAAGCAGTAGCTGTGAGGTGATGAAGCTGCTCTGCTCGTCTTTAGGAGGCAGCATTCAGAAACCTATTGCAGTGCAAGTCTCTCTTTCAGCATCCCCAAAGCAGTGGACAAGTGGCAGCTGTTTATGCAGGGGTCCTCCTAAGGCAGCCCCAGTGCTGCTTTTTGGAGGTTGCACTATTAGGGCCTGCCACACACTGTGGAGGGACCAAGTGCCTTTCTCTTCAGGAAAGAACAGTGACAAGGGTGTCGAACAACAACAACACTTGGGTCCCCGCTGGGGACATGCTAAGGAGGCTGGGAGGGTGAGAGGGTTCTCCGTATTGGAGAACTAAGGATGCCCCATTTGTGCCTAAAGCTCCAGTGTATTCCTAAGGAATTTCTTTGGCAGTTGATCACTAATTCTATAAAAGACTTGCACTTCTCTTTTAAATTTACTCAAATTTTCTAAATAGGAGAAGTGCAAGCTAGGTCTTTGTCTGAAGCAAAGTTTAAATGCTTCAGTTACAGTACTGGTGTTTGCAGAGCCCAGATCTTGTAACCTTTTATAACATTCATGCTTCTACTTATTGTCATCTTTAAAATGTATTTCAATTTAAAACCTCTATGGAGAACACATTTCCCAGCAAACTGCTATAGTATATGCATAAAATTAATGTAATTAATGAAAAGACTCTCAAGAGTAAAATCTTAAAAAAAGTCTATACTTTTACATAGTTCTGTTAACTTTGAAAATTATGATCATTTTTAAATTAGTAATATCATTGTCAGCGTATTCTCTTTCTTGAAAACAGAATTCATCTGGTACTGGAAAATTAATGTTTTGCTGGGGGCTTTGCCCTTTAACTAATGTAAATTAGAGAAATTGATTAACACAATAGAAAAAAGTTATACCTTCCCCTGTAATAAATTTTTGATAGCTGTTGCTTGATAAATTAGTATATTGTGTGTTTTTAAATGAATATGATTTATTGCTGTTGTCTACATATGAAGAAACAGAAAAAAATCGTTTGCAGGATCATTGACTTCAACATATCCATGGCACTGTTGGACAATTCTTGCTGAGTGTTAAGATGATTTATGTAACAGACCGAAGGTTTTCACAGTAATGCATTATAGTCTCAAGCTATCAAGCCTTGTTCATGCAGAGACAAAAGCAACTGAAAATCCCTTGCTTCTGAAGGTCCTTCATTTAGAAATTAGAGCTAAGGTCGATCCTGTTAAAACTCCTGGAAATACCTGCTGTCAAATATATTATCCCGACTTTCAAATGTGCATAAGGTACATTGCTGTTTTTCCACTTCTAATGAGCTCATTGTTTTTACATTAGTCTCGATTCATAAGTATTTCAGTTGTGTAACAATATGTTCAATAATAGAAGAGGAGACAGCCTGAAGCATCTATCTTTTAAAAACTGGCATCTTTCCACAGTTCAGATGCAGAAGCCTTGGTGCAAATGAAAAATTAAGACACGCTCTACATATTTGGCAGTACCATTCATTTCATTTAAATTAAATATCTATAGGCAAAGTCCCAATTTTTAAGGAACTGTTGCTAATACCAGATCCTGTTGAGTAAATGCATGGTGACTGATGCAACCGTTGAGCACATGAATTAGACTTACTTAATGTATGTTGTCTTCTATGCTGTCATATAGTAACAGTTCTGCTCTTTCCAGAGGGATTTATATTGGAGGTTTGAAAGCTCGCTGCCTCTTGTGGTCAGTCTGTTTGAGCCATCTCCTTTGGTTTCCCTTCTCTGATTAAAGTTCTATTAAGACTATTTTTAAACATAATTAATTTTGCTGGCCCATATGCAGTCACCACTGTAGAATATTTAAGTATTTCCTGAAAGCATTTCCCTTATTTTTCTGATGAGTATTCTCAAAAATAAATGCTAGATTTTTTTTGTGTTTGTGTTATTAGCACAGGAGGATGCATAGCCCTAATTTGAGTAACGTGTTGCCAAAGAACTGACTTTGGACATACACTTCCCCTCCACCTCCCAGTTTTTCTCCCCCTTCTATAGCTTGTTGCTGGATTTGGCCAGGCTGAGAGGCATAAAAGGTAAATGGAAGAGGACCAATAAGGTCATTGTTCAGGAACAAAATCTTGGTCTTGGATTGGACAGTGAATCAGGGTTAAGTGTTTGTATCGCCTTATTCTGGCAAGCTTTTCTCATAAAATTAAAGGCTAAAGTAGCGTATAGATAATGAAGTCTCTTGATCTCAGAGCGGGCATCTCAGTCATCTGTTTTATGAAGTTTTTATCATTTGAAGCAGAAATGTCACTAATATTTAGCCAGAAACATAGCATATTGTCCTTTAGATTTGGAAACATTCATAATGCATAATTCATAAAGCTTTATGTCTATAGATAACTCAAATTTAAGGATGCTGAGTTCTGAGATTCCCACTGTGTAGTTTTCATCTGAAATACACTGAAATCTGTTTAGAGTAAATATAGTAATGAAAATACTCTTTATAACAAAAAAAATTAAAGCATTGTCTGTTCAGTGCTGTGCAGTTGGCTTAGTGGTGTTAATTTGCAGAGGGCTTTCTCTCTGGAATGTAATAAATGTCCAGGAAGTTCCCCTAAACTGAAGAGCTGAGAAACACCTCATCCACTCCCACAGTCATGAGATGAAAGTGAAACCATTGGCAGTGTTCCTAGCAGCTCTGTGGAAAAGGAAATAAAGCATCTACGGCTACAGGGGTTTTTCTCTCCTATTTATTCAAAAGTGAAAAGGTGAACTTGCTAATGTTTATGTGACCAGTAGAATAAAAAGGAGCTATTCCATGTCTTTCTGAATAGAGAAAGTTCTGCTGACAGTAAAACCAACTATAAAGGAAAAATCCTTGGAGTGGGTGGAAAGACCCTAACCTTGCTCCCCATCACCAAGAAAAACATAACAGAGCCGAAGCTACAGGCCACTACTTATTATGAATATATATGAGCTGTACTTATGAATTGTAATTGGATACAGGGAGTATCCCTAATATCCCTAATGCTTTTGATGGCAGAGCTTGAGACCGTGTTCTCTTGTCCTATTGATAGTTGCCTGGGAAAAGAGACTGACGCCCACCTGGTTACAACCTCCTTTCAGGGAGTTGTAGAGAGTGATGAGGTCTCCCCTGAGCCTCCTCTTCTCCAGGCTAAACAACCCCAGCTCCCTCAGCCTCTCCTCATAGGACTTGTGCTCCAGTCCCTTCACCAGCCTCATTGCTCTTCTCTGGACCTGCTCCAGCACCTCAACATCCTTCCTGAACTGAGGGGCCCAGAACTGGACACAGTACTCAAGGTGTGGCCTCACCAGCTCTGAGTACAGTGGAAGAATCACATCCTTGGACCTGCTGGCCACACTGTTCCTGATACAGGCCAGGATGCCGTTGGCCTTCTTGGCCACTTGGGCACACTGCTGGCTCATGTTCAGCTTCCTGTCAATCCAAACTCCCAGGTCCCTTTCTGTCTGGCTGCTCTCCAACCACTCTGTGCCCAGCCTGTAGCGCTGCATGGGGTCATTGTGACCAAAGTGGAGGACCCGGCACTTGGCCTTGTTGAACCTCATCCTGTTGGAATCAGACCATATCTCCAGCTTGTCCAGGTCCCTCTGAAGAGCCCTCCTGCCTTCCAGCAGATCAACACTCTCCCCCAATTTAGTGTAATCTGCAAATTTGCTAATGGTACACTCAAGGCCCTCATCCAGATCATCAATAAAGATATTAAACAGGACTGGGCCCAACACCGATCCCTGGGGGACACCACTAGTGACTGGCCGCCAACTGGATGCAGCACCGTTCACCACCACTCTCTGGGCCCGGCCCTCCAGTCAGTTCCTAACCCAGCACAGAGTGCCCCTGTCCAAGCTGTGGGCTGCCAGCTTTTTCAGGAGTATGCTGTGGGAGATGGTGTCAAAGGCTTTGCTGAAGTCCAGATAGACCACATCCACAGCCTTCCCCTCATCCACCAGGTGGGTCACCTGATCATAAAAGGAGATCAGGTTGGTCAGACAGGACCTGCCCTTCCTAAACCCGTGTTGGCTGGGCCTGATCCCTTGTCCGTCCTGCAGCTGTTGTGTGATGGCACTTAGGATCATAGAATCATAGAATCTTAGAATAGGTTGGGTTGGAAAAGACCTCCAAGATCATCAAGTCCAACCCCTGATCCAACTCCAATTACTATATCATGGCACTAAGGGCCACGTCCAATCTCTTTTTAAAAACCTCCAGGGATGGTGAATCCACCACCTCTCTGGGTAGGCCATTCCAATGCCTGATAACCCTCTCTGTAAAGAATTTATTCCTAACATCTAACCTAAACCTCCCCTGGCAGAGCTTGAGCCCATGTCCCCTTGTCCTGTTGTTGGTTGCCCGGGAGAAGAGACCAACCCCCGCCTGGCTATAACCTCCCTTCAGGTAGTTGAAGAGAGTGATGAAGTCGCCTCTAAGCCTTCTCTTCTCCAGACTAAACAACCCCAGCTCCCTCAGCCTCTCCTCGTAGGACTTGTGCTCAAGTCCCTTCACCAGCCTCGTTGCTCTTCTCTGGACCCACTCCAGCACCTCAATATCCTTCCTGAACTGAGGGGCCCAGAGCTGAACACAATACTCAAGGCGTGGCCTCACCAATGCAGAGTACAGGGGAAGGATCACTTCCCTGGACCTGCTGGCCACACAGTTCCTGATGCAGGCCAGGATGCCATTGGCCTTCTTGGCCACCTGGGCACACTGCTGGCTCATGTTCAGCCTCCTGTCGATCAGCACCCCCAAGTCCCTTTCCGCCTGGCTGCTCTCCAGCCACTCTGTGCCCAGCCTGTAGCACTGCAGGGGGTTGTTGTGGCCAAAGTGCAGGACCCAGCACTTGGCCTTGTTGAACTTCATTCCACTGGAGTTAGCCCATCTCTCCAGTCTATCCAGATCCCTCTGCAGAGCCCTCCTGCCTTCCAGCAGGTCGACACTCCCTCCCAACTTGGTGTCATCTGCAAATTTGCTGATGATGGACTCAATCCCCTCATCTAAATCATCGATAAAGATGTTAAAAAGGACTGGGCCCAGCACTGACCCCTGGGGAACACCACTGGTGACCGGCCGCCAACTGGATGCAGCTCTGTTCACCACCACTCTCTGGGCCCGGCCCTCCAGTCAGTTCCTGACCCAGCACAGAGTGCCCCTGTCCAAGCCGTGGGCTGCCAGCTTTTCCAGGAGTATGCTATGGGAGACAGTGTCAAAGGCTTTGCTGAAGTCCAGATAGACCACATCCACAGCCTTCCCCTCATCCACCAGGTGGGTCACCTGATCGTAAAAGGAGATCAGGTTGGTCAAACAGGATCTGCCCCTCCTAAACCCATGTTGGCTGGGTCTGATCCCTTGTCCATCCTGTAGCTGCTGTGTGATTTCACACAGGATAATCCGCTCCATAACTCTGCCAGGCACCGAGGTCAGGCTGACTGGCCTGTAGTTACCCGGGTCAGCCTTGCAGCCTTTTTTATGGATTGGGGTGATATTTGCCAACTTCCAGTCATATGGGACCTCCCCAGTGAGCCAGGATGATCTGCTCCATAACCTTGCCAGACACTGAGGTCAGGCTGACAGGCCTGGAGTTTCCCGGGTCCTCCTTGCAGCCCTTTTTGGGGATCAGCACAACATTCGCCAACTTCCAATCATCTGGGACCTCCCCAGTGAGCCAGGACTGTTGGTAGATGATGGAAAGTGGCTTGGCGAGCTCTTCCGCCAGCTCCCTCATCACCCTGGGGTGGATCCCATCTGGTCCCATAGACTTGTGAGGATCCAAGTGGCGCAGCAGGTCACTAACTGTTCCCTCGTGGATTATAGGGGGGCTATTTGGCTTCCTGTCTCTGTCTACCAGCTCTGGAGGCCAGTTATCCTGAGGACAACCTGTCTTACTGTTGAAAACTGAGGCAAAGAAGGTGTTAAGTACCTCATCCTTTTCCTCATCTTTGGTGACTATGTTCCCCCCATGTCCAACGAAGGATGGAGGTTTTCCTTGCCCTTCCTTGCTTATTTGTAGAAGCACTTCTTGTTATCCCTAACAGAAGAGGCTAGATTGAGTTCAAAGTGTGCCTTTGTCTCTCTAATTTTCTTTCTACATGACCTAACTATATTCCTAAACTCTTCATGAGTAGCCAGCCATTTTTTCTATAGTCGGTAAGCTCTCTTTTTTCTCCTAATTTCCTTCAAAATCTCTCTGTTCAGCCAGGCTGGCTGTCTTCCCCGCCGGCTCGCCTTTCAGTACACTGGGACAGCCTGCTCCTGTGTGTTCAAGACTTCCTTCTTGAAGCATCTCCATCCCTCCTGGACCCCTTTGTTTTCAAGGGGTGTTCCCAAGGTACCCTCTGAACCAGTCTTCTCAGTAGGCCGAAATCTGCCCTGCAGAAACAGATGGCCCTTTTTGCATCCCTGAGTATTGAAAACTCTATTATTTCATGGACACTGCCGCAGACAGCCTCCGACCACCACATCTCCCACCAGACCCTCTCTGTTTGTGAACAGCAAGTCTAGCAGGGGCCCCACCCCGGTAGGCTCATTTACCAGCTGGAGCAGGAAATTATCTTCTATACGCTCTAGGAATCTCCTAGACTGCCTCTTTTCCACTGTGTTGAGTTTCCAGCAGACATTTGACAGGTTAAAGTCGCCCACAAGAACAAGGGCTGGCAATTTTGAGACATCCACCAGCTGCTTGTAGAATAATTCATCACCCTCATCATCCTGGTTGGGTGGTCTATAAGAGACTCCTACCAGGATGTAAGCCTTGTTGGCCTTTCCCTTGATTCTGATCCTCAGGCACTCAACCTTATTGTTACTGACTTCAAGTTCTACAGAGTCAAGAGACTCTCTAACATACAGAGCCACCCCTCCACCTCTCCTACCTTGCCTATCCCTTCTGAAGAGCTTGTAGCCATCTATGGCAGCACTCCAGTCATGTGAGTCATCCCACCACGTTTCCATGACGGTGACTACATCATAGTTTTTCTACTGCAAAATGCCTTCCAGCTCCTCTTGTTTGTTACCCATGCTGTGTGCATTGCTGTACATGCATTTCAGCTGGGCTGCTGATTTCACTTCTAACTCTGGCTTTCCACCCTTAGGCTCATCTCTGGAGAGCCTGGTTTCAACCCCTTCCCACTTCAAACCTAGTTTAAAGCCCTCCTGATCACCCCCAACAACTTATGGGCTAGAGTCCTTTTGCCCTTGCTAGATAAATGAAGCCCATCTGATTCTAATAGGCTTGGTACCATAGAATTTGCCTCATGGTTGAAAAAACCAAGATTCTGCTGGCGGCACCAATCCTTTAGCCACCTATTGATAAGATGGGTTTTCCTACTCCTCTCTTCATTCATCCCTGCTACTGCAGGAACTGAGGCGAATACCACCTGTACTCCTGTCCCATTAACTAATTGACCCAACACCTTGAAGTCCTTTTTAATTAACCTGGTACCTCTTTCATAAATGTCATCACTGCCAGCCTGGACCACCAGTGTGATAATAATCAGAGGGCTGGATTAGCTCAGGGAGTCTCCTACTAATATGCCTCACCCAGGCCCTGGAAAGGCATCAGACTTCCCTGTGGAATGGCTCTGGTCAACATATAGGGCCTTCAGTTCCTCTCAGAAGGTAGTTGCCTACAACAACTACTCTTATGTTTTTCTTTATAGCTGTTGTTTTAATCTGTCTGTAGACGGGGTGCAACCGGGAGACCCTCCAGACAGATATTCTTCTTGACTGCCCTCTACCTGACTCTCTGGGTCCAGGGCCTCGTACCTGTTCTTTAAGGGAACCATGGGAGGTGATGGGGATCAGGAGGGGATTCCTTTTCCTATTTGACTGGGGACCTGTTTCTATTCCCGCCCATCTACTTGGTTTGCTCCCTCTGCCTGATGGCAGGAGGGGCAGGGCTTCACCATCTCCTGCTGGACTTCTTTTGGGGTCGAAAGGGTACAGATCCACAGCCTATTTCCCTTTCACTCTCCCTAATACTTCTTAGCCTCTCCACTTCTTCCTTGAGCTCTTCCTGGGGGTTCTGCCTGGGTTAGCACACTCCCCCTGAGAACAGCAGCAGCGGCTTTCACTCGTTCAGAAACCATTGCTGGGTCGAGTTGAGTTGCAGGGAAAAAAAAATTTAAAAAAATACCCACAGGCACACCTACCTCACAACCCACCAGAGAGAGCTGGGAGGGTGGCTGTGCCCTTCCTGCTCGCACTGCCTACGCAAACTGCCACGCAAATTGTCACACCACGCTCTGGGTCGCTTGCGCTCGGAATTTAAATCTTGCAAGTTTAAATCTCCCGGCAACAAGGAGTTCCATTCCTCACTCCTTTCCTCCAGGCACAATTGCAACAGCCTTTTTTCTGGGATATGTTGGGTTTGCTGCAAATGTATTTAGGAATTTTGGGTTTTAATATGCCGGGGTGCCAAGCCATTACAAGCATCTGAGTCATGCTACTGGACAAGACAAACTGGAGTACTGGCAAATCACTGTTGAAGGAATTTCCCTGAGGAAGTTATGTCTGTATGTGTTACATGCACACATACTAAGTATGTAAATATCAAATTGGCTGAAAATGTAAAGTGAATAGAGTACTCTGCAGATGCTTTCAAATATCTGTCCATACCAGTGTCATATAGCTCGAATTCTCCCTAGCTTTATTGAAATAGTGCAATAGTTTATGTCTTAAAAAAAATAATAAAAAAAAATCTTAGGAAGTACTAGCACTTGAGTTATATGTTGTTTGGTGTGTTATTATTGCTTTTGCTATTCTAATCCCACTACTTATTTAAGTATAGTGGACAGTGATATTGTAGGTGATGTGGAATGAAATACACTGTAACTGGTTCACAAACAACAACCAAGGTGTGGGGTTTTTTTAGTAATTAATTAGAGAGCAACCATTTAAAATGCTTATCCTTTTTAATATATATAACATATATATACTTACACATGGCACAACTTGGACTGCGGAGTTTTATGCTGCTAATGTTTTATGCTTCCATTTTAATAAGTAAAGCTAATGTGCTACTGGCAGTTCAATTGCTTCCTCCATTTTTGAAGTATTACTAATTAAAGACATTTGAAACACAACAAATCAAAAGTAAAACATGGTCTATCCATATGTGGCATGCAAAAGAGGTGTACAAATAAGCAGATTTGCTAAATGCCTCCCATATTAATGTGTAGGCACACCCAGCCTGTCAATATTTGGTTTAGGAATATTTGCTTTTAGTGGTGAATGTAAGTCTCCCAGGACAGTGAGATATTGAGAAAACAGATGTTAACACTTCTTTGTACCTACAAAATCATGAGAGAGAAAACTCTTTTGAGGCCATCAGACTTTTGGGACAGTAGAAGAGACACTGTTGAACATAAATATCCTCTTTTCATAGATCATGAATCCCTCCTGGTTGCTGTAGGCTATGTGGATCCAAGCTCACCAGAATTACAGATACCAAATCTAAGTGTACATGTGTGGGATAGTGCTGGTCCAGGAGAACACTATGAATGTTAACCCTTCTTTCATTGCTGTTCCTCTCTGCTTCGTTATTGTGGTATTAGACCTTAAGCTTACTTTAGACACCTTTCTCTTCATCATGGATTTTATATAATAGTAATTAGCAAATAGTTAGTGTATACATTTTAATACTTTTATTTGGTTTTGCAAAGCTTACACATTGTTATTGAGTAAATGTGACATGTTCTCTTTGCCATGTTTAAGTCTTCTCTCCATTTAGTGAGAGTCTATTTTTACTATATTTCCCCTTGGAGATGTTTCAACTGATGGTTGCATCATGGCTTCTAAGAGCAGGGGCAAATGCAAATTACAAAGGTCAGTAGACTCACACCAGTTTCCCATTAAGGAGATAGCAGGGGCAAGGGCAGAGCAAACTCCTGTGCTGGAAGTGAGAAACACATCTGGAAAGCATGGGTAGAATCAAAGTCCTCACATATAATAATTATGATATCACTGTCAAACCTTTTCCTCTCCCTGTTCTGTTTTCATTCTTTGGGATTTTACTTTGGTCTTTGCAGTCTAGCCTTCCTGCTCTATTTCATGCTAAGATACTTGGTTGTCGGGAAACAAGCAAAGCAACCAAAAGCATGGCAATGTGCATTAGAGTAGGTTTTTCTGCATTCAGCAGCTCGTTGAAAACATGTAACGCCCTTTCTTCTTTGTCTGATTTAAGTTTATATATACATGCTCATACAAAGGAGAGTGACCTGAGGCATCAGCAGGATATTACTATGATGACTAATGAAAAACCCCTTTGTTTGTAATTGAGCATTGATTCTTCCCTTGTCCTTCTGCATGAATTCATACACCATACTGTCCTCCATTTGGAAACTCATATTGGGGAAAACATTTTCTTCCAATAGTTGCTCTTTGAAATTGTGCCCTCATATTCATTCTTCCTGATGATACTTTTCAGGAGCAGCATGTATTTAAATCCTTACATTTCCAGAATTAGCAAAAGCAGTGCTCAGAGCATGGCTGCTGTGCTGCAGAGGGGCATAAAGGGTGGAATTAGTCTCTGTGCTACAAACCCTGACTGTGGGCATGGGATGTGCAAAGACTGATCACTTTACAAAGGAGTTGGCTATTCTCACAAAAGCAGAGCGGGTTTTCAGGTTGAACCACTGCAACTGATCCCTTTAACTCTTCATTTGGATCATGTATCTAGCTATGCTCACCTTTTTCTTTTGAGAAATATGAGCATACCCACCCCTCTCCCCCAAATGAGCCTACCTGCTGTACAAAGACCGTAGATAAATAATAGCAATTATCCACATTGGTGCATTACTCTGACTTTGCCTGTGGCTTTTCCTTGGATCATATTGAGTTAGATGACTTAATGGCAAAAAACAACAGAAGACTATACAGTTGCTTTGTAGAGTAACTAATTTAGATTACTGACAGAATGTGTGAATAATTGAGTTTATATAGTAAGATAGAAAAAACCAGACTTTTTTAGACAGCATAAATATATTTTTATAAACACGAAGTATATTCATACTAAGTATCTACTGGGGTTTTTTCTTTGTAGCAGAATGAATGCATGGTACTCCTGTAAGCATAAAAGAGGTATCTTTCTTCACTGTATGATTATTGGTCTGAGTAGCAGGGAGTCTTATGACTTTATGAATTTTTTGCCAATATTAATTTTATAAATTGCATTACCTTTTCCACAATTCCCATGAAAAAGGTATTCAGCTAGATGAACACTCTTGGAAAATTTTAATCGGACCCTTGAAATCTGTTGGAGTTCACCTTCTTTAAAAAAAATTATTTCTAATGGAAGCTATGAAAGTATCAAAGATTCTTATGCCTTAGAGGCAATTCTTCTTCCGTACATAATGGTGAAACTTCACTGCTATAATATATGGGTTTTTAAAATATTCTTTTTGTTGAATTGTAAATGCTTAGAAGTGTGTGAGTTGATCTCTTTTTGTTTGTTTTGTGTGAATTTTATTATTATTATTTTTATTATTGACCAGTGCTCGTATGATTTTCATAGAACTTTCCATTTTTTGGTTTTTTTCCAGTCTTTTCCTGGCCCAAGTCTTGAAAGTGAAGATTTTAACATACCTCCTATAACTCCTCCATCATTGCCTGACCACTCCCTGGTGCACTTGAATGAGATAGAGTCTGGGTACCACTCTCTGTGTCATCCCATGAACCACAATGGCCTCCTTCCATTCCACCCACAAAACATGGATCTACCTGAAATTACAGTTTCCAACATGCTTGGCCAAGATGGGACACTGCTTTCAAATTCTCTCTCTGTGGTAAGCATTTTTAGTCTTTCCCTTCTGTTCTTCTTTAAGTTGCAAAATTGTGGAAATACAGACCTGTTCGAAATCCTTTGAGGGGGCCAACTCCTGCAGCACTCAAGTTTTGGAGCGAGCTCCCCTGACTTTGTTACATTGCACTCCCTATGTCAAATCCTCCTCCCAGCAGAGGTCGGGGGGGGATTTACAGCGGAGTTCCTCAAAGCCAGGACATTAACCTTTGCTGCCTTGCGCAGAAGTGCTCCTGTGGTACAGTGTTGTAAATAATGACAAAAAGAGGCTCAAGGCTCTGACTTCTACTGGAGCAGGGTTTGGATCCAGATGGCTGTTGTTCTATGTTTGTCTAACGAGGCTCTTTCCATTCTCATTTGCATGTGCTGAGAGATGTACAAAAATTTAATATCTCCTTTCTTGTTTACTGCACTTTTGGAAAACAGCAAATGTTATTTCTGATTCTAGGCCAAATCTTATAGCCTTTTTACAGTTCCCGGTCCTTAGCCAGCCAGAATCCAATTGAAATGACTGGATGACTTGCTTATAAAGTCTGTCAGATAGTCATTATGGTTGTAATCTTGGGAAGCCTGATATTATAAATCACTTCTTTGAATGTTAAATTGCTTACAACAACTGCAGAGCTACTACTTTACATGTTACATTTTCAAGTGGGCTCTACAAATAATTAGTATACTTTTTGCATAGCAGCTCCAGACAAGATTATTTCACATTGATGTACAATTCTAAGCCAAAGAATTAAAAATCCCATGGAAGAGGATGGAGCCTGACACTGTGTGGGTCTCACTGCACTTAAAGGACTAGATGGACTGCCCAGGAGCTGCAGATCCCAACAGCCTAAGTTAAGAATCTCCTGTTCCTAGAGATAAAGAGTCTGGGCTTCTCACCAGAGGATCAAAGGCTTAGGGCCCCGTGTCCCAGCTGGGAGGTTCTTCGCTTAGAGACTGAGGCTGTTTAGGCTTCCAGCTTGCTAGATCTGCACCACTTTATCTAAAAAATGTAAATCAGTCCTGTGAACCTGGGAGCTGAGGCAGCACGTGGAAGTTTTGGGACTGAAAAATCTAGGCTCAGCTCCCCGTCAGCCCCTCAGACTAAAAGCCCTAGAGCCAGGGGCCATGGTAGCTGGAAAACAGTTCAGAACAAAAATCTGCATTGTCACAGAGCTTCATTGCAACTTAATTAAAATAAGGCTGCCTTGATTTTGAGGAGCTCTGCATTCCCTCTGAGGATGTCCAACAAGCTGTACTGCAGGGGGAACTAGTCGTGGCTTCTTATGTGATGCTTAGTTGTTATTGATTTACTAGGATGTTGCGCGCTTTGTGTTTGAGGTCACAATCTGACCCCAGGGTTATATTCAATAATGGGAGGAGTGGGGGAGAAGCAGATCTTCATAAAGACATACAAATATGCTCTGTGGAAGGATTCTGAATTTTATTTGTGTATCTACAAAGCTGATGGCATGCATTAGAGAGCATGAGCGAAATCTTGCATAGGGTTCTGAGAATTAGAGCTATGAAATTACTTGAAAAAGTAAGAGAAATAGTTGACACTCCAGTCAACAGACAGTATTTCATTGAATTGACCTCTTTTAAGCCATAACCATGACTCAAAACTATGCATTCTTTTAAGCTATGATGTTCCACATTAACCTCTTGCAACAAGCTCTCGACAACGGACTTGAGCATTTGTAGATCATCACAGTGAATTATTGCATTAAGGGCAAATACAAAAAAGAATAATAATATGACTAGGTGATTTTGCTATTGGGACTTAGTGAAGATCAGAAAAAATGAAAATCTGATGTCAAGAAAATATGTGCTAAATTCTGTCAGTAATTTCTGAGGATTTGTTCAATAAATAAAGCATGATGCATGAAGTATCATGGGCTAAGTCAACTGTTATCCCTACTTGCATGCCCTTTGCACACAGGAGGGCCTCTTACCTAGCAATAGTTTTAACTCAAGCTGGCTTGTCTGTGAAGGGGATTAAGCTACATCTCATGTTAGTAACAACTGGTAGGATGTTTAACCGCAATTTTGTACATTCAAACACTGTTTGGCAGTATGGTTCATCTGATTTGAATTTGATAACTTGAGATAAATTAACTTGAGGAAAATAATTTAACAATTTAAGTCTTCAGTGAATTCAATGACTTCTTCAGTAAATAGAATGACTTCATAGTTCTTTTGGCTTTCCATAGATGAAGAAAGACAGAGGGTTTTGTAGAGTCATCATTCTTTACTTAGCTTTGAAGCTTTTCTTTATAATCCAGAAAATTTTACATTTTTTTCTTCAATATGACTCTTTTCTCATGCTATTACTCATCTCTAAGTTTCCTTTTTACTGTCTTATCAAACTCTGATCCATTTAACATGTACTTGCCTAAATCTCTCTTATATTGCCTCATATAGAATATAATGCATAAGTTTCTCCAATCTATCTAAACCCTTCATTCCGTATAATTTCTGATATATCAAATACTGATAGTGTATTTGGAAACCATGTGTCTCACTTTATTTTTCAGGGCACTACTGAGTATTTTTAGAAAAATTATTCTTAGAAATGAGCCTGTTGGCTGATCTCTATCCCTAATTAATTTCACATCTTCAGCAAATTTTACTTATGTTGGGACAAAATCAGCTGCAGTGCAATGTGCCTGTGATTGAATTTGGTTATTTTTTTCTTTACTTTCAAATCCTTCCTTTTAGCCAGTTTTTAACCCATGTTGGTATTTTAGTAATAATACCTTCTTTTTAATCTGTGTTAGAACTAGTGAGTGTTTTTCAGTTTGTGTTTTTAATAGGCAAAGAGTTAATTAATGCTAGCCAAATGAGAGAAAGGAAACTCATTTCAGAAATGTTGGAAAAATACTTCGTACACTGAGTGTAGCCTTTTTCTTTCATCTCAACTACCAGGTGTTTTCAGACAAAGATTTCTGTGATTTTTGGATAGATTGAAAATTGAGGATATTTCTTTCCTAAAACCCCTTCGAATCTAACCACATTAGAAGTCCTGGTTTCATACTGTGCAACACTCCCTCTAAGATGCAGATGAAATCCCTTTGAGTAAGGATTGCAGGATTTACCCCAAGCTCTGTAAGAATTCTCCTCTGTGGAACTTCTTAAACACACACAATAAGAGCCCACTATCAGCTCAGTGAATTTGTATTAGAGATCAGCTTCTTACAGATTTTTTTTTACACTGCAGGAATTCTTTGTGAAAAATTTTACAATGCTGGGAGATGAAAATTTCTCATTCCCGTTGACTGTGTCTGATACTTAAAATTGGAATTAGTCTTCTTTGCAGTTTTTTTGGTTGATTCAACTTTCTATTGCATCCCCACTACTTTAAAAAAAAAATGAACAACAAAACCTCTAAAGTCTCTCCTTCTCATTATTCTGCTGTCAGTTCATATATTTACTTCTGTGTTTGTGTATTGCTGTTTTCTTCTTAGGTGACGTACAGACATATACAGACATGCACATGCACACTAATTTATACTGTGCTGTCCCATACAGATTTCTTTAGATGCTCTTTATATCTGGGTATCAGGGGTTCAGAAGCCTACAGAATATGTGCAGAATGTGAGGCACAGTGATATGAACACATGGTCCAGCCCCAGCATGGGAGCTCTCTAAAGTCCTCCTTCAAAATGAACATGACTGCTAGTCCTGCTTCTTAATTGGATCCAATTTGATAAAGATAGAGCTGTTTGTTTAGTGAAAATGATGCAATACACGTTTGTTTCTATATAATGTAATAGGGTCCCTTCCTGGTTTCCTACAGTTGAAGGTAACCCTGTGTGGGTTTGGTTCAGTTCCAGCTGGGGCTTGACCTGCCAGCCCTTCTCTGTTGACATGAGCTTTTCTGAAATATCCAAAAAATATTTCCAAGGACTGCAAGAAATACCCTTCTAACATTTGCAAACAAATGCGTGTATATAATATCTCTATGAGAATGTGTGTTTATCTGTAAAAATGCTTTTGGATGTGTTCTATAAAATGATGTTTTCTGTGTGTTCAATTTATAAAAAAAATTATAGACATTTCAGCTTCTTTAGTATACCCTACAGATGATTGCTTTTTTCCCCAAGAAACCAGGGTTAAAAATTACAGTGCTGTTTTTACATAGAGAGAAGAAAAAAAAAAAAGCCCCTATTTTTGGAATGCTTTCATTTGTAATCATGTGCTGATCTTTTTGAAAATGTGGCTCATGGTGTTATACTAAAGAAAATTTACAAGAAAGAAATAAAAGAGATTTCAGTTTCTTGAAACACTTCAGATTTCTGGGTTTGAAGTCTAACGTGGAAAAGATGTTAAAAGACAATAAAATCAGGAGGTTTATTTCCCAAATGCTCTACTTGTGCTACCAACAAAAGCCAACATAATGTATATACTTAGGTTTATTGTCATTTTTAGAATACAGTCAAGGCACACTTTGAATTCAAAGGCTACTGTACAACTGTTTTGACAACCACCACATCAGTAGGTAATGTGCAGGACATATGAAACTGAAGCAAAAGTGTTTCTTTAGGTCTATAGGGAGTGCAGTACATGAAGGAATTCAGATATATTAGAGCAGCATGAATTTCTAATATGTAGCTCTTATGAAAAAGACCACTGGCATATTGAATAATGCTGCTTTCAAAGCAGAGCAGAAAATGTGATTACAGACAATTTCATTGCTGTTTTTAAAATAAATATTTTCAAAATCTTGAGGTATTTTATTTCATGTAATGCATAAAATATGTAACAGTGGACTAGAGCTAAAGATCTTCTAGGACACAGAAGAGTAGATGATGTCAGCTATAATTATTCAGATGTGGAATAATAGAAGCATTAGTTTAAAATAAAATGCGTGTCACAAAGGCCCATGTCCTTATATAAAAAAAGGCAATAAAAAGCCGCTTTTTTTTTTTTTTGCACACTTTGACAGAAGAATAAAGGCAATGAATAATTATTTAACATTATGCCCCAATTCATCAAAGCCTGGACAATTACATTATACTTTTTCATGAATTATATTTTTTAGATATGAGACCCATGAGAGAGTAATATCTTAAACAAAATGTGGCACTGTATAGCAGAAAAGAAAGCAAACAGCTACTTTTTTTTTTTCATTTTTTCATCTCAGGTAGAATGAAGCTAGTATTTCTTATTCACAGGACAGTTGCTAATAAATCCAATACAGGAGATTGTTGTTGTTGTACCTGGGACATATTTAAGAGATGTTGTTTTACTAGTTTCATACATTTTAGTTTAAATTCAGTATTCATGACTCATCTGGAGGCTGACCTATACAGTTGTTTTTTTTTTTGCACCTTTAAGCGTTAATGCAAACTACGGAGTCAAACAAAAACTTTTTTTCTGATGAACAAGATAACATAACAAAATAACTTTCATAACACAAAAAAATATTTTTATCTTCTAACCTAAGTGTGGAGATTCGAGTCATGTTTGGATACTTTTTTCTAGCTTGTATTGCATGCCAGTGGTAGCAGATACTTTTTGTCTCTGGTGAATACTCCGCATTTGTGCCTCATTACCAGGCTCTGGTCTTCAGTTTACATCAAAATTTACTGTTATGCTACACAGACCTGCTGCTACCCCAAATTTTATTGCAGTGAGTTATTGCCATCAGAACCACCAAATCATAAAGCTAAGGTCATGTAACATCTTGTGTTAAAGGATTTTTTTTTCCTCTTATTAAGCAACTTTGTATTCTTGCAGGATGTCTTTCTTTTCCTTAAAAAACCCAAGCAACCAAGAACAAAAAAAACCCACCATATTTTACAAGCTGGATTTTTCCACAGAAATAAGCCTTGTTTGGAAAGTAGTTAACGTATGTTTTGTCAAACAGCCTAACTATGGGGATACACAATCAAATCAGCTGATGTCAATCAGCATAACTTTATTGTCTCCAGTAAAATTATGATGATTTATTCCATCAAGGGCTCTGGGACATCATGTTTATCTTTTCTTTCTTCTGATGTCTGCTACAGTCTTTTGTCATCAGAAAGGCAACAGAAAGGATATGTAGAGGAGCTGATTAAGATGTAATTTGATCAAGGTTCTATAAATACCTGAATATTGCATATCTGCTACTAGAAGGCTTTTCACTGTGCTACAAAAAACATCTGATGTCTAGAAATTACAGCTGTATAAAATCAGACTGGAAACAAAGTGTGCATTTTTAACAGTGATAGAGGTATGCCATTTAGCTAATGTACTATGGGAGGTGTTTGGGTCTCTGTACCTGAGGACTGAATTGAAATGGGGCATCTCTCAAAAAAGATGTGCTCTATCTGGGACTGCACTAATAGACCCCACACTACAGCAGGGGGACCAGGACCATCCCATGGGTTACATTGTCCCTGGGTGGTTCTCAGCAGTAAACATCAGTCTGTGCATTCATGGAAGGGATAAAATTGCTGGTAGCACCTCTGCAGTTTTTCCCGTGCAAGAGAACACCAGCAGAGTGGAAAAAGCATCCTGTGGGTGCAGGCTATTATGGACTCCACCTTTTTTAGGTCAGCCAGGACAAGAATTGTTGTCAAAGTATTTATGGCCACACTTTTTCATGAACTTTGCTCTTTTTCTGTTCTTATAGTATTATCTGGTAAAGTTATACTTTTAGTCTCTAAGTATTAAGAACTTGCCTTAAAGATAGAGCAAGTAAATATTTGTACATTACTGTAGGAAAATATTTGTACACAAATGACCAGAACTCTTTTTAGAATAATTCTGGTTCTCATTTTTAAAATTGCCACTGAAGCTGTTGATTTACTGTCAGTTAGGAAAAACAGCATTCTGCTTATTTGAATGTGGGTTTTGAGACTCTGTGTGGCTCACATATTTCACAAATTCAGTAGGAAAACACTTCAGTATAATTTCAAGAAGAAATAAGGTGGCTTTTTTTTTTTTTTTAAAACGGCCTTCTATAGAAAATTCTTTGGTGAACTTTTTTCACGGTGATTACCCATTGTCTGATAGGAATTTATTTGCTACATAAGAAAGTCATCATGGCTAGGCTTCGCGAAGGAAGATTTGGGAAGGGCTCTACCCACGTATGTTGCACGCACGTTGGTGGCTAAAAAGGCCAATACAAGATAGGCATGTCCGGTTGCAAAAGGCACAGCAGAAAGACTCCTTAGATGGTATATTCTGCAAGGCTCGATTCTTTCTGCGTTGTCTTTTCTCCTCAAGGGTGATCCTGCGTGCTTTCTCAAAGGCATCAGCAGTGTTATAGATAGTGTGTCTCCAGACCTCCTGACTGGAGGCCAGAATAGACCAGTTATGGTGGTCAATATGGCCGAGGCTGAGATGTTGTTTCAGGAAGTCCTTGTATCTTTACTTCGGGGCTCCTCTCTTGCGGCAGCCAGTGGCAAGTTCACCATAAAGCAAGATCTTAGGGAGGTGGTGGTCCTTCATCCTGGAGACGTGCCCTGCCCAGCGCAGCTGTGTTCTCAGTAGCATGGCCTCAATACTTGTGACTGCTGCTTGTTCAAGAACAGATGTATTGGTCACATAATCTGACCAGTGGATGTTTAGGATTGTACGGAGGCAGCGTTGATGGAAGCGTTCTAGGAGACGCAGGTGGTGGCGGTAGATGACCCGTGATTCAGATCCGTATAAAAGAGTAGACAGCACTATGGCTCTGTAAACACTGATCTTTGTACTTTTCTTCAGGTGTTTATTTTGCCAAACTCTTTTATGAAGCTTTCCGAAAGCACTATATGCCTTTGCTAACCTGTTGTCTATCTCCCCGTCAATCTTACCATCCGAGGAGATGAGGTTGGCAGTGAGAGTCTGTGTTGGAGTCAACTGGCATTGGCTCCACTGGGCATGGTGAAAGTTTCTAGAAGCTTCTCACAGAGGCCTCCTGCTACCAAGGCCTTGCCACACAGCAGGGGAGGCCGGGGGTGCCGTGCAGCCAGCTGGGATGTGCTGAGCAGTTGTTGTGGAGTTGGTTTCTCTGAACAGTGTCCAGGGCTGGGGCAGCCCTGCTCTGCTCATGGACACAGGGCAAGTGCTGCGAGAGCAGGTGGGGGCCTCAAAGTACATCTCAAACCTGTTTCCTCCACCCAGACCTCAGCTTTGCTCTGGAAAAAAAAAAGTAAGAAAAAGATATAAGTATAGTTGTATTAATTACAGTTTTTTAGACTTTAACCTGATAGGCAGAGGCTAAGACATGATGAATGTGGTGCAGAGAGGAAGCCTTCAGTTGTGGGTGGTAGATTATACAACACCTCACATGTGAAATACTCACAGGAGTGATTAATACATAAGCAGCATCGTAGCTGCAAGTGTCAAACAAAACAGATAATAGAGTATGCAAATAGAGAAAACATAACTCTCAGAAAATGTCAGAAATTCAGAGGTTTCAGCAGCAGAGATTGTTGACTTTAATCTGCTGCTTTTAACATTGCATGTAGTTGTCGAGAACAGAACGATAATGAAATGTTTCTGAAGACTCAGACTTTGGCAAAAAAAACAACTTAGTGATCTAAGTCCTGTAGATGGAATAGAAGTGAAATGTCTGTCTCAAAAACTGTGAACATGCTTTTGTGAAGACAAAAAGAAAGGAGAAGCGCCCGCAGTGCAGAAAGGGAGAGTTTTGTGGATCAGGTGGAGTAGCCTCTACTTCCACCTGTTTCATCATTTAAATGCATACATTTGCATTCCTCGAAACTCAAAAGCAGCTGAGAAGACTGCACATCCTTCGTGGATTTGTACTGCATTCATCATCTCATCCCATTTTGTTCAGGAATAGAAAGATACCTTGCATGGATGAAACCAGTCCCATTATGCATTGTCTAGGTGCCATGTAAATGCTGGAAGTTCAGCTGTGCTGCATGACTGTGCTGAATGCTGGGACACGAGCAACCCAGAACTTCATGCTGGTGTCAACCTGATAGAACAGTGTGTGAATTCTCCTTGTCAAGTCTTGCATGTGTAGAGTCATAGATGTTTAGCAAAATTTTTTATTTATTTTGGGAAAAAAACCACTTTCTTGAGTTTCTTGATTTTTGTGAGTTGAAGGAATTTGAATGGTCCAATTAATACCCTCAAAGGTTTTTTTATCTGTTTTAATTGTTTTTGCAGAGCTTAAAGTATCATCATTTGAGTTTACTAGTGACTTTTTTCAGGAGGAAGGGAAGAAAAAAATTCTACTTGGTAGTATTTTGAGATTTGGAGAAATAATCAGAATTAAAACCTAATTACTTTCTTATTTTTATCCCCTTTCTTTCACAAGGCAATTAAGAAATGCTTAAAGTGTAAGGATGTGTATTCCTCCCTGATCCTTTCAATAACATTAAGATTCATTTTAGACTGGTGTTTGCCTCTCTGTTCCCCCCTCTCACCTCCCCTTCATGTATACAAAATCTGTATACAGAAATGCTATGTAAACACCATGTTGGGATTCCTTGGGAGCAGCATGTACATCCTTAACCTCCACTCCTTGTGTGACACTGTACTTCAGCCACATGCATGCAACTTAGGATCTCTGTAACCTCACTCACACACGGCTGAGCTGCACTTTCACCATGTTATACATGCTGTTGCCTCTATATTAGAACAATACAGGTATGAAAATTAATGTCCTTAATTCATTTTCTGTGCATACCATGGATGGATGCAGTTACAAAAAAGGATTTGATGTATGTAGTGGCAGCAAGAAGCATTATGGAGTGAGGAACACCTCTAAGGGATGCTTGTGCATATCTTTCAGCTACCAAATCACAAAAATGAACTCTTTTCGTCTCAAGTCAGGTAAACAAAGGAATTATAGTTTATCTTATGTATTATCAGGGTGTACCCAACATTCCTATTTCAACCAACGTGCAGGGACAGAAAAGAAACAAATTAGATGTTACAGGTGGTGATGTGGCACTCTGTGTGCCTGCCCTGACCTGGAGCTGATGCAGACTGCAGTGCTCAGAGTACATACATACATATACATATATACCTGGATACACATACCTAGAGATATATGAACATATATATGTATATGTACATATATATGTATGTTCACACTGTTAATCACTGAAGCCCTCTGCTGGAAAGGGAATGTAAAAGACAGGATGTAGCATCTGTAGTATCCCCCTTCTTCCCAAATTGTGGATCCACGTTGTTAAACAGAGAGTAAAACTAGAGCCAAATTATTGAAGTAGATGCAACAGGTTTAATTAACATACTACACATAGCTGCATAGTGTAAATTTTTTACCAAATCACTGGGTCATAACTGAGGTTGCAGTGTCTGACAGTAACTTTAAAAATAGGTACTTTTGCTAATTAACAAAGGAAGAAGCCTAGTTTCTTAAAGTGAGACTTGGCATACCTAATGGATAACAAGATGAAGCTACTCCATACTTAGGCTTCCTGACAGTAATAATATTGAGCTACAGGTGCCTTCACTTCATCCTTATAATAATGATCTAAACTGAAAAAAAAAAAAATTGAAATTAGATTGTCCTTTAACAAAAAAAGCCCTGTACATGGAGTATTTACAGGATCAGGCCCTTGATGAGAATGCATCGCTTTTTTATTTCAAGATGGGACTTCATTCTAATACACTTTAAGTTTACCTTCATTCACACATAAAGAATTTCAGAAATTAACTCAGTAACTAAGCTTCAGTTTCCTACATATGCTCTAATACTCAAGTGTGGCATCTCAGTTTAATGAATTTTATTACACTCTCCTTTCTTATGAAGTAGCATAAAAAGTGTTCAGTGCAATAGGCTTAGTCCTGATCTGGATATTAAGTGCAGCTTAAGTTGCCTGACTAAAAGTATACAGTGTAAAGTAACCACTGGCAAAACTTTTAAAAGTTATTTTTTGAAAAGAAAAGAAAACAAAAGAAAACAACTAACCCCCCCCCCAGCATTTGAAAAATTATGCTAGTGGCACTCTGTGTTCTTCTGCAGCGGTCTTGAAGTGCTTTGCAGTCACTAATTAGCTAAGAAGATAATGTACACGGTACAAAGAGGTGCTTGCAATATCAGTCCCTCCTATTTGTCAAGTACTATATTGTAGGATAGAAAAACATTTACTTTACTAAAAAGCCAGTAGTATGTAATTCACGATCTACAAAGACAGATGAGTCCCAAGCTAAAAAAAGCTGAAAGAAACAGATCTTAAAGGAAGAGGGAGAAGATGACCTTACATACTGGGACCCATAATGATGAAAATATTACAAGGAGCTGATTTCCTGTCTGATGGTCAGTAACATGAACTGTGGTGAGAGTCAACTTTCAATATTAGGACTAGCAGATGTCCTCAAATGTAATAAAGGCAGGAATTAACTGCCATGTGTTACATATATAATATAAAGTTATTGTGGTGTCATGAAAGTGTTTTAAGGTCACTTATAATGCATATAATGGTAGCTGAGACATTTAAGCTCTGAAGCAACCTGGAAGTGATACTGCAAACTTATGAGCCATGGAAAAGATGCAAGGGTTGTTTTGATTGTCCTTGAAATGCAGTCAGCTCTAGAGAGCATTGAAGTATCTGTTTAACCACAGAGCATGATGCTCCACTGCCCCAGACTCCCAGTCCCAGGCCCTACAGACCAGTTCCATAGCACACATGTTTCTTCTCACTTGTCATCAGCTTTCGTGAATGCAGGTAGGGGAAAACTCACAACAGGGAAGTTCACTGCCCAGAGCTGGGCCTGTGTAATTTTAATTGAGGCTGATATTGTTGCACTAACTTCATTGTTTGTGGCCTCTGCCTCTGAACTACATTTTAGGAGCTCTGTGACTGACTGAAAACCTCGGTGGGAATTTCAGAAATGCTCTGGCCTAACGTTGATCCTGTCCTGCTCTAGCAGGGGCTTTCCCAGGGTTTCAACAGAAACAGAGCTAGCCCTATAATAGATGCTTTCATTTGTTCATAAATTGCAAGAACTTAGATTTTAGATTATGTCAGATTAACGATGTGTCAACAAAATTGTTTGTCAATAATGATCCACCCTCTGTCATCATAATTCTGAAATGGTTTTCATTGTAGCATATGGAAAACTAGTGCAAGCTGTAACAAAACTGAAGAGAAGAACTATAATCTAATGTGCTGTTTTGAAACAATTTTTATTGTTTTGATTATCATATAATTAAAGGCAGTATAGCAAAGCTCTGTTACAGAGAAAAGTTTCATGAGTAAACTGAACCTCTTGGATCCTGGCTCAGTGCAACCTTAATGTTATGTTACTTACCAAATTATGGAAGTTGGTCCAGAGGGAACTGTAACATCCCTCCCTTAATGCAATCCAAGGGAGGATTTTAAAAGGTCATCTCCCTGTAAGCAGGATACTCCATAGGTTTGTCATTTCTGACAGATGTTTCTCTAACTTACATTTTAGAGAATTCATCTAGACTCCTCAGGCAAGCTCTGGATACAGGTCTTCACCCTTAAAAATTCACCATTGTGTACATAAAACCCAGCACACAGTGGAGATTAAGGAAGACGATTTAATCTTTTCAATTGTCTGGGGTTTTATATATATAGCTTATATATAGGTGTATATATTTATATTTATTAAATGTATATCAAGAATGTATGATAGGTAATAGATGTTGATGGAACAGCTAGGAAATAAATAATCAAGAGAATGTATATTAACTCAGACTGTTTTGGTTCATAGCTGATTTGACCATTTAAGAAACAGTAGAAGAATAATCAGCTTTTCCCAAATCTTATTAGCATATAATTACAATCCAGACTGTATTAGCCCATAAACTACACTGAGCAAAATAACTCTTCTTGAAGGTTCTGCTATAGTGTGTTATTTTATGTTTATGTGCATATTTTAAATATTATATTTATTTATCATCATCCATTACTTAGAAAGTTAGGCTGAAGGAATAGATGTTTATGATACTTAAGGAATGTCACTGCAAGAAATGGTATAAAAATAAGCAACAGGTGAAGGTTGGGAAAAAAACCTTGTAATGGCATCCGAATAGCCTGCCAGGTAGTGTTAAAGCACTGGAACATGCACAAATGGGAAAATCCTGTACTGGCTGAGAGATGAGTTGGATGATTTAATAGACGTTTCTTTGAGATGTAATTTCTGTAACTGGTTGATACATACACTAGTGTTCAGACATTTGGACTCGTTTCTTGTTTGTCTGGCAAATTATTTCTTGTGAAAGGTTATAAATTACAATAAATAGACTTTGTAGAAGATGAGCTACATGATATACTTTGAAAGAGTTTTTCAGCTGATATTCAAGATATTAATGCCAAAGCAGAAAAACCCAATAGAGTCCTAATCCCATGGCTTTGCTTGAGTGCAGTGCTAGGAAGGTGCACTGCCATAAATAATATTTACATTGAATAAGATAGAAAAGATAAAACAGAGAAGTGAATGTTACTTACTTAGAAGATGTTTTTACTCCTGATTTTGCGACTGATAGGGAAGGAGGAAGGGAGGTAGGGAGGAAGGAATGGGGAAAGAAGGAAAAGCAAGCATTTATAAAAATGTTGATGTAGTTATAATTAGATCCATTTTAGAACCAAAAGTTTTATGCAGAAACTGACAGAAGGATACACAATAATTATAGTTTGCTGACAAGCTGAATAGAGTTTCCTTTTTTTATCTTATGGTGTTAGGAAACCAAACTGTAAATAAATATGCAGTTTGACAGATCGTAATTGCAATCAGCAAGGCGTCTTTTCATTTAATCAGATAGTGTTATTAAAATGGGGTTACAATTAAACATTTTATAGTGTGACGTAGAACTCTATTGAAATTCTCCAGCAAACAGTAATTTGCATCTGATGCTTCTGCAACCCATTTCCATTTGCAGAAACGTTATTGGTTGTGACCTTCCAGTGGTAAGGTCTCAGTTTGCTGTTCTCTTCCTACTTTGATACATGATATTAAGTATCCTTTTTTTTTTACTTCACAATGAAGCTTAAAACTGTTTTTTACCCTTATTAAAACTGCATGACATTGGCCAAAGCGGATTTGCACCAGAGGAGATGTGGAATTACCTAAGCATAAATTGTCTTAACTCTAGGAATTGTAGTTTGGATCAACTGTAAACATGTATCTAATTGACAATGAAATGTTTCAAGGGAAAGTAATATGGCTTTTGAAATGTATAGGTAGCATTCATTATATTGCTGCACCTCCGACATTACTCCAATTTAGGGTGACATAAAGCCTTGGGTTTCCCCCTGTCTTTCTCTAGATGTAATCTGTGATTCCAAGAAACATAAAAAAATGTTTTTCAGGAAATCTTTGAAGCATGGCCACCATGATTCTACATCTGTTAGTCCCATTTTGTTCCTCCATCTTGTTCCACTATTTGTTCTCATAGTTTTGATAAACTAAGTAGGAGAATATGAAGTGAGGAGTGTTCTACCTTCTAAGACTTTTTCAGGTAACTTTTCTCTGGGATCATCACCCTCTAAGAAGTTGAAAAGAGCAAGAAGAATCATTAGGAGACACAATTTTTGAGCCGTTCTTCAGGTGCATGCAGACTCCACTAATGAAACTGTGCATAGCAAATGTTTGGAGCAAAGGGAGTGAGTGATTTGCATCAGCAAAGGATGAAAGTCTTTGAAAATCAGGGGACGAAGCTACTGCTCATTTTACTTTGGTGTACATTTTTGGAGGGAACATCAGTGGTTTGAGGAAAGTCAACATTTTCCTTACTGGAAAATAATCAGGCAGTTATAAAACGTACATTCTTGGTTGTTGTCACTAGTAATAGACAAAGGAAAAAATAAGGAGGGAAGGAGAAGAAAAAAGGGGGAAGAAAAGTCAAGTATACTTTCTTTTGGTGGAATGTGAAGTTGTATGAATATGTGAGAAGAAGAAAAAATTGAAAGAAATAATTTGCTTTGACATGTTATGCATTTATTTTAGCTTTGCATTATTCTTGCCTTGGAACCTCTTAACTTTTTCCTACTTTTCAACAGGTACAATCACTGTAAAGTAGATTGATGCAAAGGCTCTAACTCCATACTGCATTCCCATCAGTTTTTTCTCTTCATTTGTGTGCCTATATGCAACATCTTCCCCTGCTTTTCCCTCCAGATCACTTTTCTGAGGAACAGCTTTCAAAAGGTTTGTCAGAGATAGAGGTCTTCCAACTTCATGCCATGTGATTAAATAATTGTATTTCCAAAATACTCAGAAGTTCAGTAGTCAAGGAAAAATATAGCTGATTAGCAAAGGAAATTTTGAATTGCACCTCAACAACAGACAGGATAAGCAAAAGGGTTGACTTTGCTGTTCCTTTCCAACATCAAAAGAAACAGGGCTCTAAGGGTTCTCTAATTGGTCCTCCCTGCACAACACAGGATTACTGCCCATGCAGCTTCAAGATGAGATTGAGATCACCAGCCTCTGGTAAGGGAGTGCTGTAAATGGCTGAGGAAGAGAACTTATGACAATCACAAGCCCACACATGTAAATAAGAAAGTGATGTTAAGAGGTACATTGAAAAAAAAAAATGTAACCAGATTCTCTCCAAGGTTACTTGTATTTTTTCTGAAATAAATGAAACTTATACCTGAGTCTAATGTTCAAAAGAAGGAAAAACTAATACATCTGACCTGCATATAGTGGCTTTTTAAGAGCACATCTCCTGGTGTATGCAGGTGTGAAAGAGAAGATGATCAGGATAATTATCTGAAATTAAATCAGATTGCAGGTTGATCCCAAAGAAACAGATCCATCCTAGGGTTTTGTAGTGCTATCCATCACTACACTATCCATCATCTAAGCACTCTGTCTTACCTTCTAATATCTTTATTATTTATTTGAAAAATACAGACATAATTGTGAAATTGTATTCATGCTAGAACCACTTTGGCTGGTATAAGGAAGTATTTCTCAAGAGGGGAAAAGGCCTGAAACAACAAGGTGGCAAATGTACATAATATTGGACATTTACATTCAGCTGAAACCTAAAGTTTGTTTTAATAATACTGAGAGAGATGCCTGATCTAGCACTCATGTATCTGTCTTTGAACGCCATGTGTTTTAAAAAGATGGAAACTGCACAGGATATATGCTTTCTTCATGGTATTTCTTTGCATTTTCAATTGTGTACCGTATATTCACATACTACTGTGCGTTACAATCAAGATTGTTTGATTACTTTCAATTTGTGCCATAGGATTTTGTCACTCTTGCTGAAAATTTCAAGACATTTTACTCCAGACTCATTCTTTTTTCTTTTCCCCTCAGATTTATTTACTACCTTTAGAAGTAGAAAAGTCCAATTTCGATCATGTTAGAAATAGCTCATTTTAGACAAGTACGTGCTGCTCTGCTTACAAAACATATATGAGTGGAATATGCAATTACCACAACTCAGTTTCCTGCCACAGAAACATTTCAGCATTATAGCATTACAGAAATAGAATGACATGCATAATGAAAGATTTCAAGATTCACCCAAGGCATTTATTCTCTTCACCTTAATGTTCTCAGCAGTAGCAGAGTATCCATTAAAAGGTACGATGAATTATGGTTGCTTAGCAACCACGGGGAGCTTGTAACAGCACCAGAGAATGAAATGGCTGGTTGATAAAATGAATTTTCTCTGAGCATTAGCCTGTTGAAACTGCCTTTTCTTGTGGAACATAAAGTGCATTTATTTGTCTCATGCATTTTTTATTAGAAAATTATTTGAGTTCCAGGGACTTGAATCGTTTTGCTACAGGAGATATTTGATTTTAATGTGTTGTACTAAAATAAGTAATAAAAGACATTTTCTTCAAAGTAAAGACACCAAGCAAACCTAGGTAGCTCCTTTTGAAGTTGGGAATAAAATCTTATATAAGGTATGTCATTACTCATTTCTAATTAAGAGTGACATTAGCTAGGGCTTAAACTTCAATTTTACCTTTGAAGGAAAGTTTGAGACAGTTAGCCAATACACAGTGAATAAAAGGAGAGGTTTGGAATTGATCTCATGGATTCATCATGAGTGAAATAAGCTTTTCTTCTCTCTTCCCAGATGGTATGGTAGTGGTGTCTCAGAGAAGGTCAGAAGTGGTTGCTCATTCATACTTTGCATTCACTACTTGTGTCTGTGCTAAAGATGCATTCATCGTAGGTTTCCATCCAACAGTGAGGAGGTATTTCATTTTCCACTGAGACTCTCTGGGCATTCAACAGCAGTCAGAGTAGGATGAGCATTTTTAGCAGAAAAGGTTTTTGTTGGAAAATGCCAGAACAGTGAAACTAGAGTTGAAGCAAGGGGAGTATATCTGTTGTGGTTAATCTTTTATTGCCAGTATTTTCTGAGAAGCAGGTCTGTATGGCCAAGATGTGAGACAAGGGAGATCAAAAGAGAGACCTGCCCGTTCTAGAATATCCAGAACATCCATCTGTATCTATGAGACTTATTTAGGCCAAGAACTTAATTTTTTGTTTTTGTAGCCCATAAGAATGGTCAAGTGATTAGCTTTATTAGTTAATAATCTTTTAGTCTTTGTTGTGTTTGCTCTTATACAATTTAATAAAGATCTTTTAATCTCTGAAGGCTCCAGACCATACTTTACTGTTGAAAATAGTCCTACTGACTCCCATGTAAACACCTGGGTGAGAAACCACTGCAACCCTGCTGCTGCGTGGTGAATCAGTAGGCCTTGATGTGCTGAGAGTGTCCTGGGCTCTGTGTGAGTCCTTGGTGTGACCTGGAGTCACTGCTGACTTTTATGACAATCCCAAGCAAGGTTGTGTGGCTGCAGATTGCATGGTGAGTCCGAGTGGCAGCTGAGAGGAATGGCTGGGAAGTCAGGAGTGTGGAAAAGTCCTTCTTGTCTTAGAAGTGTATCTCAAATTCTGGACTGAAACTAGAGTAAGAAAGCAAATCTAAAAATCAGGATGAGAAAAGATGAGTCATTCATGTCCTACCTACCTGTCATGAAAGAATCAGAGTGAGACAGCATTGAAAAAATTGAAGGGTCTTACAGTGAGCTGCCTTGTCATGGAAATTTTCGAGCTATATTTCTGTCTCCAGACGGATTCTGGTGATGCTGCTGAGAGTACTGCTATCAATTGCTCTTGGGGAAGTACAAGACTGTTGCAGTTAATATGATAGCAAATGTTGGCAGCCTAACAGAAAACAGATTTTAGTTGCGTTGACAACATGGCAGCATTTTTTACAGAGCATTTTTTACTGCAAATGAAATGCCCTGGGAGGCTCATAACTAAAGGCAATGATAACCTTTTTGGACTAAAATATAATTCCGCTCAAGTGAAAATGAAAGGAAACTGATATTAAGCAGTAAGATCTTTTCTCTTTAAAGTATGTGCTAATAATCAAACATTAAAAGTGAAACTTCCATCATCTACAAAGGTGCAAATTAAAATTCCAGAGACAGAGCTTGACTGATTTGTTTAACAAAGAGTTTAATACAGCAGAATCCCACTTGAACATAAAACTATTACACTCACAATAATCCTGTCTAGCTGTTGGGAGATCCAAATTAAAACTCTCACTGATATTTGCTTAAATCTCATAAATTGCACAGAATTAGAGCATATTGAAGTTGTGTATTTACTGTGATCTTACTGTCTAATAGGTTTTTAACAATTTAAAATGATGACTGAAAATATGTATTTTCCCCTTAGATGATTCAAGTAGTGTCTTTTTTATTCCTGTATTCTAATTTAATACCCACTTGTTTATTAACTTACTAGTGTCAACATGACAAGGCTGTATTGAATGCAGACTAAATGTTCCATTTAAACAGATAATTTATTTTCTTATTAGTATTAAGGTGTTATGAGGAGATTATTCAGTTGAAGTTGGTGGATTAATAATACTACTTCTCAAGGAGATATTTTCATGCTCATTTACTGTGTTCCATTGTTTGCATTCATACATAGAGAAGAACAGATGTTTGTTTCTTTTCCACTTGTGATTCTGATGATTTAGTGGCAATATTACTTACTGTGTTCTATTCCACTACTCAGTATCCTCTGGAGGATTTAATTTATGGATTTTTTTGTATGAAAATCTCAACATCGTATGAAGACATGAAATTCATAGCAGTTTAGGAAAGGAATTGCAGTCCTACATAACATCTCAAATGACTGACAAACTTTACAAAATTAAGACCTGTGACCTCTTTTCTCCAAATCAGCTGCAGTGACATATTCAAGTCTTTTAGGTTGGATGGGCAAGCAGAGGTTTTAAATTTGTTCTTGTCAGTAAGATTCCCCACAGTTTAGTGAGGACACATTGCAGATGTTGACTTAAAAAAAAAAAAAAGAATAAATCAGGAGTGATAGAAGTAAGAATGTGATAAATTAGTAACCTCAGATAGCCACTACTTTTTCAAGGGTTTGATAGTATGTCAAAAATAGTCTTGGCATTCATGGTGCAGTCTTTCTTTTTTGAGAGTGCTCTAATAAAACAAGAATGTGCACACACCCACCTAAGAAGTAATCATTATTCATGCTTTGTAGGAAAAGGTAGAGTTCCAGGTCTGCAGTTCTTGCTCACAGTTACATTATATAAGGAATTATATTAGTGTAATATATGAAAATGTGCAGTTGTGCCAGCTGGAGAACATAGAGTCAATCCCATCTGATGTTGCACTTCAGCAAGAATTATTGAACAAGGAACTAACCACCGTTGCAAAGCTCTAGTTGCTATAAAGCAGTGAGCAAAATTAAAGCAGTAGAGAAGGCTTATTTTATGAAATGCCCAGACATAAATAGCACCAAAACAAGGACTGAAAGTATACATTTGTATGTGAATATAGCAGTAACAACAAAACTGTTGCAGTGCTTTGGTTATGGCCTTCTTCCAAAAGAACTTGCTATATCAGAGCAACATGGCTAATGCATTTTTTGCATGAATATAATAAAAACGGCGTGTGATTTGACCAAATGCACTGACATAACCACTGCATACATTTGTGTGAATCTGTCAAATGTGAAGCATGTTGCATAGAGCACTCTATTTCTTACAGGTGCCTGAATAAATAATGCACATAAGCCTCCTCAGAAACAAAGTCGATAACAAGCTGTCTGGTTACATGTACTTTTTATATGACTTCTGGTTAACTCAAAAGCCCCAAATATGATATATAGAGCTCTGTGTGGATTTGAGATGTTCTCTGGGGAACCTTTATCTGCATATAGGGTCTTTTTTAATATGTGACAGTTTTATATCAAGGATAATGATCTTGATATAATAAGTAATCTAAATACAGTCAAACTCATCATGAGTGAACATAGTTTATTTGTTCGAACTGTTTAATAGATCAAATTTCTTTTCTTTCAAATTTCATAGATCAATTTTTTTCTAGTAGTTACATTAAAAAGGTTATTTTTGCTATTTTCTGGCATGTAATGTATGTACAGATAAAAATGGAAGGCGCATCACTCTGATTTTTCTGTTGACACATGCTACAGTCTGTTGGGAATGTCATAACCAAGAAAACCACCTTGTCAAACCACCTTTGCACAGACGTGCCAAGTAATGCTGCATTGTTGCGTTATCATCCAGAAAACATAGGGAAATTCAGGGTAGTGATCAGACAGGCAGCAAGTAACATTTGGTAACTAATACATTTTTATTATTCTTACTAGTAAATGAAGAATTCTTGGAAATGTCTATTCAGCAAAATTCTTGAAAATATATATGCTGATAACTGCTTCCAGTTTTAGTCCAAGACAACTTTTTCTCATATCATATTTACAATTGCTTTTTATGTTTATGACTAGTCCTTTAAATATTGGCTAAAAAGACTAGTTTCAATTTAGTCATCAGAAGGAGACATATGGTAGATAAAAATGTGTAAACAAAATCTCAAACTTGGTTCAGAGTATGGATTAAAGACTGGCATAATGGCCAGCAGCGAAGGCACAGAAAAAACTGTCTATGTCAAGTTTTGAAAAGCAACTATTCCAAAACACAGAAAATAGCTGTGCGTGGCAGAAGCTTAATGTCCATTTGCCTACTGAGATATTTCATTTTCTTTTAAAATAGGACTGGATTTTAATTTTTCAGCTTAGTGTCAATCTGTATATGTTGTGTGTCTATTTTGTGCATACAGTAACAATTATTTGTGGAAGTTTCTTAGTTGCCCAAAGAGGTAAATGTGGCATTTTAGGTAGTTGGATGATCATGCAGCTACAAGGAAATGTAAATTATAGCATTCATCTGTACTTGTTCATGTCCATGCAGAGTAGGAGAGTGTCACAGTCAAACATGAATTTGCAAGTTAATGATGGAATGGAATTCTGCCTTCATATTGATGTTACAGTCAACAATAATGTGTGTACATATCTGATCCCTTGGGTGCTAACAGAGAAGATCAAGTGAAAATCAGCCATTTCCAGTTAAAGATAAAAAAATAAAATTAAAAAAAAGAGCATTTAATGATAACATGAAAATGGGAATATGAGGTCTTTCATACTTGATTTCCCATACCTGAAACTTCAGGTTTCCAAGTGTATGCAATCTGCAAAGCTACTTTTAGTTGAAAAATCGTGTTAGGATGTTTTCAGAACAGGTGTATATCTCCGTCTTTAACCTTACTGCTTACTGCACTAAGTACAGAATGGGGACATGATGTCTCTGGTGAACTGCTGAAAGATCCTTCAGAGAAGTTCTGAGGCTTCCATAGCATTTCTGTCACATTCACATAGTTCCTCTGACAGTGTCACAGCCCAAACTACAGGCAGGTTAAAGTGACTGATGAAAGAAGAGATCAGATTAAGGACTTAATGACTGCCTGAGAATGCTACTACTAGGTCTTCTAGGTCATGAATCAAGCCCCATTAAAATATTTGGAAAGGCTTGCAATGCTTCTGATGGACTTTGGGAAGGACTTATGCATAGAAGTGCTCTTATCTTGGTTTTTACATTTGCTTGAGAAATTTCTGTGTGTTCCTCTTTCTCTGTCGTGAAATGGGGGGAAAGATGTTTATCTGCATTACTGGGGCTTAGTAAGTGTTTGCAGAGTGCAGTAAAATAGAGTGGCTGGATTAAAAATGTATGTATTAAAAATGTATATAAAAAGTCTTTTGTACTTAAAAACCCTGCATTATGGATCCCTTGTACAAATAAATTATCTGCTTTACCTTTCTCATTGTGAAGTTAATGCATTTTCTTAACCTTATACCTGTTTGTTTTGTTAGAGAAAGAAGAAGCTATTCTGCTTCTGTATTCTTCCTCCGTGCGGGATTTGAGTTGAAGGATTGCATTTATTTTATCTGAGTAGGGGAATAAAACCCACACCACCAAACAATACAGATATTATAAAAAAACTCAAAAATTTGTGTCGATCTCTGCTTCCCAGGTCTTAATCAAGGATTTCTCATCTTCATTCATTATCAGTTTTTCCAGAGCAGATTGAGATAAATGTCTTTATGACACAGCAATTGCAGGTGCATATTCCACTTGGAAGAGGTGGTAAGTGCCCGTGTTAGACAGACAGAGTAAAAAGGGCCAAAATTTTCCGCTATGTAGAGAATGGGCTATAAAAGCATGCAAGAATTTGTGCTATGTCTTTGTGGATCTGCACACTGCTATGTCCTGGTGTATGCCTACACACTTCTGCTCGTGGCCATCCCTTCTTCCCCTAGGCTGTATGTGGCATTCAGAGAATACTCCTCAAGAGGAGTTCTGACTTAGAACAGTATAACCAAAATCCTCCTGGTTTCTGGTGGGGTTCAAGAAGGGGGGTTACAGGTTTATAGTAACAGCAGAAAGGAGCACATGGTAGTCAAAAATGCCTGGGAATCGTGCTCATGGAGGTGCTTCAAACTGTTTCATGAAGGAGAGTAGCATAGTGGTGGCCTGTGGAGGAGCACTCTGAGAAGCTGGAGGGCTGTCCAAAATCTACCTTGTAATGCTGAGATTCACTTCTGATGCCAGGAGATGCTGTGTTGGAGTATCTTTTTACATAACTCATCATACATATGTTTGCTGGAGGAACTAAACTATTCTCAGGACTAGAGAAATCAGTTGCATTGCATTACTCCTGAAGTCCTTAATTTTTTTTTTTTCTGGATAGTAGCATTTTGCTGTACTCCAGAAGGGTACAATAATCAGCAGGCATAGGCTGTTGTCCTTCTTTGATTTAACTTTATTAAAAATTTAATAACACAAGTTTTATGGCAGATGGGGATGGACAGGCATTTAACCTCTCTGCTTCCTTTTAGTTCAGCTGAAGAGTTTTCAACCTCTGTCCATAGCAGAACTTTTACTTTGGCATAAGAATAAGTTACTATTTATTGTCTTTGTTGATGAGAGGCATTTGCAGTGAGCCAGATTGTTGCCTATTTTGCCACTGACTTTTTTCCTGCTGCGAATATATATATATATTTGTGAAGATTTTACAACTCACACGGTGAGACCTGCACCCGTTCTTCAGTCCTTGCAAATATTTACAGGCCCCCTAAACCATAAACTGTCAATATATGGCTGGAGGAGCAATCCAGTAGCAGGAATTGAGAACAGCCACAGACTCATTGGCAAAATCTGGACATAAGCAGAGTGCCAAGTGGAAAGTTTGCTCTGCTAGATGCAGCAGCACAGAGTTAGGCAAATTTTGGCTAGTGTTCCTGCCAGACAGAGACTGATGTGATTTACAGTACTTTAGTTGTTCTAAATGTAACCTGGCCAGGACATTTTGTGCCCTATCTTGAACAGGTGAAAATTCTCATTATGTGCTATTGAGCTTATGTTGGCCACTAGTAGTTTTCTCTGTTCTGTGCCAGTTTATGCTTATCAAGTATTAAAAATACTGCCTTGACTTGGGATAGTTCAAGGATTCTTTGTGAGAAGCAATTTCATAGCAATGTAAAAGACCTGGGGTTTGTTCCAAAACATACACATCAACTGGATCCAACTAGAACAAGATAAACATTTTCTACTGGCATTTCTAATAGAGATTCTGTAATTTTTAGAACTTTTAAAGCATATTTTCATGACTTTTGAAGACTGCTGTGTTGATTACTTAGTTGGTGATTTCTTTGTTAGCATGTACAAGTGTTCATTTATTCTTTTGGCATCCTTATTTTACCATTTGCCTCTATGGGGGAAAAGCTTTTTAAAATACACCAGTGAAATGTTAACTAAGAGTAAGATGATCGTATTTTAAGGTTGTATTTTCTGGTTCTCACCACATGCTTCCTTGGGATGAAATTTTCAGTGGGATGTTTTAATTCTACCCATCCATGTTGGCTGGTCTGAGACCTCCATTTTGTGCAAAATGGCATTTTTAACTTGCAATTAAAAAATCCCCCAGCCTTCTGTAAGATTGACTACATGCCCACCCCTCTCTTTCTGCATTCAGAGGAAACTGTCATCCTCCTGTGGGGGATTTCTTACAAAATTTCTTAAAGAAAGAAGAGGGGGCCTGTAGAGGTTCCACAGTAAATACAGGAAGAGAAATTAGCTTATAACATTAGTGCTGTTCACTATACTATTCAAAGCTATTCAGATCACCTTGTTCTTCTGTTTGCAGGCATTCTTATTTCCAAAGTACTTCTATCTCTAATGATGAAAGCCAGATTGTTTAGATAGACGCACAAGTCCTCCCATTTCAGACTGCAAACACAAAATTAAGCTTGAAAACCTACAGATTTGGACTTTTGAATATCTGGCCCTAAATGTTTCATGCCCCTTATGCAGTGCACACTTATAATTGAATTACAGAGAGAGGATAATATGTTATTGTGTTGTCCTCTGTAGGGTTCATAATTATTCTTATCATGTATTTCCAGAAGATATTTTATTTTATTTTTGGCATTGCAGACAATCCTTTAATGTATTTAATCTTGAAGGACTCCTCGTGTAAGAGCTACTTGCTCAAGCAAGGACTGTTCAAATGGGTAAAGACAGATCACTTGGGGCTTATTTCTGACATTTAAGCACAATACTGTGCAAGAAGAAAACAGAAGGGTAAATAGCTGTGCAGTAGTACCAGTCCCAGCACCTCACAGTGCACTTCCCAGTCTTTTTATGGAAACGTGGAGCCACGGTGGATCCTGTACCATTTGTGTCTGTCTAGGTACTGTCTTTACTAGCCACCACCTAGGTCAGAGGAGCAGCATGACCACCTGTGCCTCTTCCAACCCATCTTTGTCACACTGTGCATGGCCCCAGAGGGAATGAGAGCAATGCCTATGCCTCCCTAAATGACGGGGCTGTGATCCTACCTTTCCCTGTGTGATTGTGAGTCTTTACATACACCTCCCACGCTCTGTGGCCATGCAATGCTCATGGCAGGCAGCAATGAAAAATAGCATGAGGTACTAGGCTTGGGCAGCCCCTTGTGAATGACTTTGCGTGCATTAGCCAACGAGGGGTCTGGTCACGATACCTTGTTTAACATAGGGAGCTTTTAGGACTGCCACAGTAATGTTGCAGAGGAGTGTGTGAGACAGTGTTGGAGTTAATATGAAGTTTGCTGAATATCCTGAATAAACTGGTCTGTGTCCAATGGGTATTAATTAAAAGCACATGTGAAAGTAAAAACATTCTGTAGCTTCGTATCGATAGGTCTGAGCTGCAGTTAAGCTGCTTAAGTAGTAACTAGCAGTGGTGTATATAATATAGTAAAAGATTTGCATAACATAAACATTCTGAGTATCAAGTTGTGGCCCATATACTTCTTGTGATATTATCATTACTAATCTTATGGCTTAGCACTGCATGCCTGACAAGCTACTTATACATTATAATATACTGTTATTACACAGGCACCCGTGCAGAGTAACCATAGTTACACACACTGTACACTTCTTTTGGTTAAACTAAACACAAATATAATCATTGGGGTCAGTGCTGGAGCTTTGTAGGTTACGAGTTTGCTGCCAGCAGTGAATAAAAGGAATGTATCTGGCAGTTCAAAGTAAAATTCACTCACCCTTTTATGAAGACTGAAACATGCTATTAAAGTAAATTATTACAGTGATTTGTTTTATTTTTGTCTTTGTGATATGATTACTTTGAGTCATCACCATTTTTGTTAGAAAACCTGAAAAAAAATCTTTACTACCAGCCCCATCATCTTATTAGAGTAGCTTGACAGTCCACTCTAATGCATTTTAACCAACTTATAAATCATTTTCTGGAGGCTAATGATTTATTACTGCTGTAATGAACTTCAGAGGCATCAATACATTAGTATCCACTTTGAAAAAAAGGCATTGTCAAGTCCTATTGGAATGATGATCAGTTTACTATTGTTATTAATGACCCCGATCAACTCCTTGAATCTATGGATTATCCTGTTAGATGACAGAGGTCTTCCATTTAGGCAAAAATCAATGCATATGTAAAATAAAATTATGTGGCTTTCTGGACCTTTTATCAGTGCCTATGTTCCTGTTGTCTGCAAAGATTCAGAACTACTTGTAATTTCACCAAAGCTGGGGTGATTTAGGAATAGGAATCCCTGGAAATATTTCAAATTCTAAATTAGGTAATATCTCAGTTTTAGGAAAGACTGCTTCTTGCTTTTTTACCTAAACACCTTCCAAGTGTGGATATACGCTGGCTACTTAATAGTCATGTGATGTCTCATATGGAATTTTTATTGCTGTGTCCTTTTATTTTATTTCTGGCTGTAATACAGGGAAGTATGTTACAGACTGTACCAAGTGCAGGTTCTCGAGTTTCTGAAGTATAATGTTTTTTCCCTTTCTTTTTTAAATAGAAAATAGACCTAAGTGACTTGACCAAAATATTAATCACCATGTTACATTTTTTTTCAGTGTTCAGAGATGTCAGAAATTTGACCTTTGAGGCTTTTAAATCTGACCTTGTTGCTTCTTTCCATTCATTAAGCTACAACCTTTGCTCTCTTGTCATAAAAGATAAATGAAGATTCACACAATCTTTATTTAAGAGAAGATTTATTGTTTACATTCATGTAGATTAAGTAGAAGAAAACCAATTATTTATTGTGCTAATCATGTCTTCTTGAACTTTAAGTTAGTTATCACAGTTCTATAATTACCATTTCCAAATGTTCATTGCAAACTCAAAGCGTAAATATATTTTTTAAATGTCTTTGAAGATGTTATTTTTTATGAATAAGTGGAAGATTGTTTCTAACAATCTAGGGAAAGAAATTAAATTTCAAAATTAAATAGCCAAAATATAGTCTTCATACATATGACATTGTCTTTAAATTATTGTTTTGCTCAGTATTTTCTGCTCTGGAAGCAAATGATAGAATTTTCTGTTGCCAAAGAAGCATATTTGTTGACAGACAAATTAAAAATTAAAGAAATTGTATCGACTTAGAATTTGTTCAAATTCACTTTTTTGCTCATATAGCCTTTGATGAAGAAATGGATAGGCAAGACCATACTGGCAAGAATTTGTACAGCAAGGTAGAAACTTGGGGTTTGTGACTGGGTTTGGTTTCATTTTCAGTTTTGTTAATGTATCCGTCTGAAAGGAACTTGCTTGAAATTGCACATTTAATGCTAAATTATAACTAACACTGTGGATTCACAAAGTGACAGGAGGAAAAGATGCAAGAATCCCCTCCAGCATATATGTGCTACTGCATCCCCTGAGATCTGGCTGAATCCAGCACACAAGTTTTTTCATACATCTCAAGGGGAGGGTATATTGCTACCCCAGGAGCAATCACCTCTCACCTTGCTTCGGGCATGACAGTGCCAGAGGCAGACATAGTACTTTTGGAAACATGTGAAGTCTCTTGTTCTCCCACCATTCATTTGGACCATGACCTGTAGTTGCTTACTTCACTGTGAAGCCTGCTGATAATCAGAACATAGTTTCACTTCCAGCATCTAAAGTGTGCTGTAATGTGCTAGTGTGAAACATACCCGAAACACAATCTTCCAAAGAGGCAGGAAAATCAGCTTTGGATGTAAAAGACAGTGAGAACAGTCCGGCTTTTAAACAGAATTCTGGAGATGGGCAACAGTGGAGCAGCTTGGAGTCCAAAACATGAGGCTTCATTTTGCAGAATATTTTAAACTAATATTAAAGCTAAGCAAAACCATCTATAACAGTGAAAATCAATGTGTGTGTTTAAATGTGAGTTATGTTGGGGGATCATCCTGATATGGTGTAGCACAGCAATTCACACATTTCTGATCCTGATTTTTTGAGGCCTTGGGAACCAAAGTGTAGCTTAGCTCCTTGTTTCATATGCAGTTCAGTGAGGCTTTGCTTCTTAAGCATGTCAGATGAGATCAAGCTTTGCAAATGCTCACAAGTTAACTAGCCAGACCTGCCATCTCAGAGCTACGTTGGAAAATAACCCAAACCCATGTGTCATGTATCCACACCTCTGAGAAAGACACATGGATAGATCATTCAGGTCAGCCTACACACTGCAATTTGGGAGGAACAAATTAGGTAACAGTAGGATACCAATTAGGTATAGCTGCTTCATTCAGCAGTTTTTAGAAGGCTAAGTAGCGTGGCACTCATTTCAGTGAACATCTGCTACATAAATTGAATAGTTTTCAGGAGTTATCACAGAAATTGAAAGCTGTGTTCTAATTCCACTTACTGTATTTTACTGTTATTCCTTGTGTAAGTGGGAGCAAAACCATACAAAATTCTCTCTTTAAAATGCACAATTGTATCATACCTGCTGAATTCTTCATTAAAGTCAGGATTTAATTTAGTTATCAAACATTTTATTAAACATATTATTTCCTTACATTTAGTATGGGATATAGTTGAATCATCTTTCACCTATCCATCAGTATATATTGCTCTATACATAACTTATTTTTAAATATTATCTTTTATTGATGATCTTCTTAATTTAATTACATTAAGTACTGGAACATATTTATTTCTCCCATAGCAAAACAGTGTAACTTTGTAGTTGCAAGAATTGAATGCATAGAATGTAGATTTAAAGTACTTTTTTTGTTCTGCTTTTTTAAGAAATGCATTTATTTTTCTTAGTAGGAGAGTGCTTTGCATTTCACCAATAGTTATGAAAATGGATGTCCACATAGTATGCAAATAACTCATTAAGGTTGGTATTTCTAAATATATAGGGAAACTATAGCCCTGGTTTAGATCCTGTCAATGTCAAAAGAAGAAAAAAATGCTGGTTTTTCTGTCCCTGAATCAGAATCTATATGCTAAAACTATCACAGATTACTCTAAAGAACCATTTTCAGATGCAGGGCTACCTGATTTCATCTTTTTGCATATTCTATAAGTTCCTGCCAGGGGAAGGGGAGGATTTCCTGTTGTACTTGCTACAATATCAATTACAGCATTTGGATTTGCTAGAGGCAGAAACAGGAAGATGTCTCTTGTTAAATTGTTGACAGTAAAACCAGAACATTTTCTTTAAAGTCAGTGAAGATTTTCACAGTAGTTGCCAGCTACAGTGGTCCAGTCAGACTTTAAAGATTATCAAAAGTGACAACCACTGAGTAAGTGTAGAAATTACATATAACTCTGCAATAAAGTGGTGCTCTGATGATTCATAATTTTAACCTACATATTCTAAAATTTCAGTCTTAGAATACTACCATAATATTAAATTTAGTAAATAATATGGAATGAGGTGTAAAATGGTTAAAAGCAAAATAATAAGAAAATGAGGTAAAGCTGAAAGGCATGGCTTGTATGTTGGCACAACTACTTGCCTATATTTCAGTGGGGAAATTAAAATTATCCAGTACATTTTAACATCTTGTAGCATTCTTGTTTGCCCTTTGAGCTGTTTTTGCCAGTCCTGAAATTACAGAATTAATTGCAAGCTGAAAAAATTGAGCACCACATTGATGTCATTCAAAGTACTTCTAGTGTATTCACTTTACTAAGTTTATATGCAAATATATCAAGATTAATTGGCTACAAATCTTCTGTTACCTTTTTCAAAAATTAAGGAAAGCATTTTGGATGCAAGAGCAGCTTGCCAAGCTCCAGACTGAAGCAGATAGAGGATATGAGGCCTCGGTGTAGAAGGAAGAAAGCACTTTGGTGCCTTTTTGGTGCTTTTCATAATGTTGGAAGTTTTTGTTTTTGTTGTACTTCCTAACTATCAGTGGTAGCCACTTACATGCAAAATATTTTTCATTAAAATATAAGATTTAGCATCTGTTATGTGAAACACAGCAAAGTATAGTTATTTTTCAAACAATATTATACCATTGATACAGTATGATATGGAGCAATGTTTATCATGTGTCACTGTTTTTCAAGCTCAATTATCTCAGCAAAACTTTTAAGACATAGAAGTGTTACTTGGTTATGAGCAGGGATTTCACAGTTTGTTCGTATATGTCAGCCCTTATCTCTCTTTTTTGCTTGAAGGAGATTGGTTTAGGTGGCAGAGGTTGGTAATTCATCTAAAATTCATTTCATAATTCAGTTTACCATTTTTTAGCAAAATAGAGCCCCACATACTATCCTATATTGACTGTAAAGTGCTGGCAGAAGTAAAATTTAATAATGTAAAAATATTAATTGGAATTATCATGGGGATCATATTCTACATATGACCATATCTGAACTATCTATCTTAAAAAAACACACTTCTTATGGCAGATGCATTTCAGGTACCATAAAGGTCAACCATAGCATGTGCATGTGTACTATGCAAAAGCAGCTCAGAATTTTCAAAATAAAACTATATTCTCTACATTTAAATGTGAATTAAAAACACATTTAAGTATTTTTTTCCTGAACATTGCAGACATAGGAATTAAAACTCTTTAAAATTGACTTTATAAAAGCTTAGCAGTAATTAAATGCATGGGCTTGATTTTAAGGTTTTCATAATGGGATGTAGTTTTTACAGAGTGTTACAAAAGGCACTTTAGGATACTTACTTTAACATGTGCATATTTTATATTTATTTTGGTACAGTTCTTCTTAGAAACCTAGAATGTAAATGCAATTCCAATGCATTACATACATAATGTTTTTATAGTTAATGATCAAGGTTAACAGGAGTATTTAGGTATTTTTTTTTATTCTCGTCTTCTTAAAACACAAAACAAACAAGCTAAGATTTTTTATTAATATAGTTTTAAGTGTAGCAACAGGTGTATAATTTGTTGAAATGCCTCTGTGAGACAAATGCAGCATATTTTCTTTGTTCTTCAGAGAAGGAGGACACTTGTAAACTCTTTCAATTGCTTATCTGTAAACACCACTGGGACCCTGTTTTGGCCTTGCATTCATGAGGAACACGTCTGCTTTTCTCAGATGAAGAATTAGACACTTAAAATGGCAATTTCACTTATTTTAAATTACGCTATACATATGTAGCTTGTCTGAAAAGCATTGTGCTTCTTGACTACCAGAAGGGGTATGTTGCATATTGAAAATAGGAGAAGAAAGGATAATTGAAGGAACTTGACCTATGTAGTTGCCTTACTCATATCCTCCTCTTTCAAAATGAAATGTACAAAAAGACAAATGCATATGCTGAAGTTGAATTTTTTGTTTTTTTTTCTTTCCATATGTTTTTCATTTGCTTATTTCACTAGTTGCTCATGCATCCTTCATCATTCTTCATTAGTTATTAGTATTCAGTAGTCCTGAGATCTATGTACTAAACCTGGGAAGGTAATTATGAAAATTGCCCATGCAAATTGGGTAAAGGCACACATAAATTACCAGTTAGAGGCTTAGCTAGTAGTTTGCTTGCATATTTACCTGAATTGCATTCATAATTGCAGTAATTATGTGAAGTCATGGATGCAGTTTTGCACACATAGCAATTACATTTTAAAACTTCTTCCTGAAGTGACTAAAACCACTATTCTGCTGAGAAAAGTATGAGACAATAAGGTACTTGCTTACAGAATTAATGATTATTAGTAGAGGATGATCCTGTTCTAGGGTATTAATAAAACTAAAAAGAGCTGTAGTAACACTATATGAAGTTACACACTGATTGAATGGTACACTGGTATGACGAGCTCACCTAGTACGAAGGCTGTCTGTGGCATGTGAACAAAACAATGCGGATCTGTCTTGGTGTTCTTTGGAATGTTCCTTTGTCATGTCATTTTAAGATTATGTGAATTCTAATCTTTCTAAAGGTTGACTATTCTTTTCTGTAGCATCTGAGTACTTGCCTGGGCAGGGTGGCTTCCAGGGCTACCTTCTGGCAGTGTCAAAGTATGGTATGCAGATCCCATTTTAGATTTGGGTGCATTTTACTCAATTACATTAATCTGGATTGGACCCGTTAATACATTGAAAATTAGAACCAGGCCTCTGTCTGTCAACAGAGCTGATGTATGAGCAGCAGAAGAATTTGGGAATTTCAGAACAACTGTGGTTGTGCTCACGAACCTGGGAAATGTAAGCAGTTGTGTTTTGTGCTGTATGAATATTATTACTTGTCATCATGTTTTGTTCCAGATGGTCCAGATAACAGTAGGTTAGATGGTCCCAAATAGAAGTTAGAAGTTTATTAATATGACTAGACTCTCATCCAAGAAGAAAGGAAAGGTGAAATCATCCCAGAGGACTTCAGATTTTCTTTTAAATGATGCAACTATTCATCCAAACTAAAGCATTTCAACACTTGGATGAGTTTGTGAGACTTTGCTGAGAAAACATGAAGGCCATTTCTTTGAAAGGTTGTCTTCTCTCTGGACATCAGCACTCTGAATCCACAATTATTACGGCCTTCTCCAGCTTGAAGAATTCTCTCTAAAGCCCAGCTTTCCAGGATCTCACTAATCTGCCGTGTTACCTGTATATCCATCTCTTTCTTCACCAAGACATAATTTCCAACGCCTGAAAGTTCTTGTATTCCAGGGTTGCTTTTTTAATGTCCTAAGCTCATGTTCTGTAAATTTCTTTATTCACTCTTTTCTCCCTTGCAGATAGCAATTGGTTCCTCTCTGAATTTCACTATAAACTCTTTCTGTGTTGTGGTGGATTTCATATAAAACAGGTGATGTTCTTTGGGTTTTGCTACTGTCTGTGTTAGGATATGCAAAACAAGTATTATACCACAACACATTCTTACCACAAACTCCAGTATGCTTCCTTTGCATTCAGGAATGGAGTTAAATCATTGTATATGTAGTCATAAAGTATTGCTTTCCCAGCTGCTGGTTGCTCCTCAGCAATGTTGAAAATACAAGTTTGTAAGATAAAGGAAAAAAACGGAGTTTCCTCAGCCAAACCAAGGTCACTGCTTTATTCTAAAGATTATTGGGACAATAAGAGCCTTCATGATCAAAAAGAATAGACTGAATAATGAGTTTAAAAAGAAATAAGACGTTGTGATTGCCCAAAGTATCCCTTTTCAAGAAGTTATGGGTTTTGCTTTTTTTCTCTTAGTTTGTTTTGGTTAGTTGATCAGACTTCATTAAGGAAGATATCCACATTTAGAAATATCAAATCAGGAATATAAAGATGTATTCTTAAATTAAAAAGGAGGTTCCCAGGATTATCTTCTGTCACATGGACATTAAGCAAAATAAATTTACTAATTTTAATCTTTCGAGACTGCTGTTCATCTTCTACATAGTTGAAAATAAAATAATTGAGATTTTTCTTGTTTCAGAATTATAATATTGGGCTTGGCAAGCTGCAGAGGGATAATTACACTGGAGATGTTAAATAGGTTTTAGAAACAAAATTGTAAATAATACAATACAGAAGAATGATGGACTTATTAGCATATCATTAAATTGCTTTTTCCCTGAGAGCCAAGCATATTTTTCATAGCTTACAAAAACTGTCTTGCCTAGCAGTAACACATGTGCTTAACATTTACAAAACTCACAATATTTGACAATGGCATTAGGTTTATTTTGCAGGGAAAATTATGACAATATAGTTACAAATATCAGTAAGTTTATCACTTGATAACAAGATCATATGTATAAAAACCAATCTTTTCTGAGTTAAACGTTATGAAGACCTTTTGTTTCAACTTCCACTAATTCTCTCACACTAAGATTCTTTCACTAATGTAATTTAAACCATCCAACTCATTCTTATTAGTCTAAATTACTTTTTTTGTTTAGATTTTCTATTGCATGAAAAGTCGAGTCATGTGGGATATGGTGTGGTTTTTTCAGAGCTACTGGTATCAGTCAGAAAAAAATATGATTTTCTTTTTCAAGGAAAATAAACTTAGTCCAGAAATTCACAAAATGCACAAATAAAACCTGGACAACTTTGATTTTCAGGTGAATGATGGGTGGCAGGGAGTTACAGGAAAGTTCATTTCATTTAATACAATGGCTGTGTATGGGAATGTAAGAGGTAGCACGCACCACTGTTCCTACCCAAGACTGAAATGTCTGGCAAAATAGTTTACTTAAACAGAAGTGGTATTTATCAATAGGCCTTCAGGGCATTGAGCCAGCTGAGTCTCCCTAATCCAGCTATGCCTAAATTTCCTTATGTTCAGACTTTGCTTATGATTAATTCCATAGGAGATTTTATTGCAGTCACAATGCCATTTGTAAACCTCAACCCCAGATAGGACCCTATGGCTCGGGGAAGTAATTTCAAGGATGTTCCACATCACAGTACCCAAGAGGAAGAATATAGATAATTGCAGACTATATCTGCCTGTGTGACCCCGGTTTCAAAGATCCAACTCCATATCGCATTGGAATGGAAACAAGATCCATTAAATGTTTGTGCAGAACAGCAGGAAATATCATGAGCCTAGTGCTGGGGGTAGTGAGATGAATAGAGCACATAGCAGATGCAGGTTTTAGTCCTTTCTCTGCCTTCTGAGTGACAGAGATTTAGATTTGAGGTCCTTCTGCCCTTTGTTTATGTCTAATGCCTTAACAGGTGGACAACACTGGAAAGACAGCTGCTCTTCCCTTGCAAAAACCTTTAACTTAGGTTAAATCCCATTGACAATATTTCAAAAATCTCTTGTTCTGTCTGATGTGCTGCAGAGTTCAACTTTGAGAGGGAATTGGCCTTTCTTAGGACCAAGATAAGATGCAGTTTCTATCCTACGGAATTTTCCTGTAGAGTTAGGAGACACAAGACACCCCAGTATTGCATCAACTTTTCAGGTGTCACAGCTGGTTTAGTGTGATTTCCTAACCAGAAGGAATTTTTTCACTCTTCCCACATGGACATCCCCTGCACTTAGGCAAATCCCCTGTTATTGAACCTGAGGAACGTGGCTCTTCAGTTAAGATATAAAACGCAATGAGCAGCAGAACCTTCCTTGGGGTAGGCAAATGAAAGAGTTATCAAGATAAAGAGGAACAACAAAGGGCACAGAAGGACACACTAGCTGGATGTGCATTTCAGGTGAGACACTTTTCTAAACCTTTTTGCTTTATATGGAATATTTCATAGGGTCTTTTTCCAAAATTTGCCAGCTAGAAAGAAATGATCATTCACTGTTCTTCAAATGATGTACAGGATGAAAAAGGCAGACCTTGATTCACCATAAAGCTTCAGAATTTGATGCTTTGAATAGAAATAATGCAGCATTACAAGTCTAGGATTGAGCTCTTTCAAGAGGAGACAGGGGCTGAGGCAGAGCATGAAGAAACATGATATACAGTATGGAGTCACCAAGAATAATCTGTGGTTATAGCTCTTACATTTTCTGTTTCACTTTTCAGTGTTTTTCCCTGTTGAATCTGTCATTAGTGAGTGTAGGTCTAGTAGCCTCTGCCTGAGCAGCCATCCTGTACAGAAAGCAAGCTCATTAAAACAGTATAAGAACCTGAATGGATGAGAATTCAAAGGGTTACTTGATCATTCAAGGTCTCAACATCTTTCTCGAAGACTTTCACACCTATCCAGTTACTCAACGGCTGCATCTATGCTTCCCTAAGAATAAAACCCTGGCATACCTGAAGCATTCACGTGGAGTCAGTCTTAACATAATAAATACTGGAGTCACGTCACATGATATTCTTTACTAAGTGTAAACATCCTTACATACCTTTATGTAAACATCTCAGTCTAATTCTAATATTTCCAATTTATTTCAAATTAAACATCTTCTAAATGCTATGCAAGCTAAACTTTGTTTTGAAATATGTAATGTGATGAATATGAATCTCATTGGAAAATTATGTTTTTAAATGCTAAGTCCACCAGTTTTCTAAATATTGACACTACTGTATAAAGTATTAAAAGTATCTATGATGAAAGTCAGAGGCAGATCCACTGACATGACTGGGAGATACACAACTATGCACTACTTTCCTGGGCCTGCACTGGGCTTGGCACTCTCTGCTCTTGTGTGGCCAGATCTTCTCTTGGCAAATCTGATGGAAAATTTACAAACCATCTACTGATGATACGCTGACTCAAGAAAAACTCCGGAATGTATCCGATACAAATTCCTTTACTTGGTGGTAGGGAGAGATGGATGTTGTGGTGAAGGTACTTTTGTGTGTTAAAGCAGATATAGCAAACACTGTTACATATAATAGTCACATTGCCCAATGCACTGCAGGGAAGTAGTTTGATAGTGTTGTGCTGAATATCGTAGAGAAAAAAAAAACCCCAGAACAGAACAGAATAGAATACAATGGAATACAATGAAGCAGAATCTAACGAAGGTTAGAGCAATCTCATGCTGGCTACTCTGTTGTTGTTGGTCAGTCACAGAAGCAAAGCACTGCAAAGGCAGCATAGCTGCCTGCATCCCCTTTTTCATCATGCCCTACAGAAAGCATAGCTTCTCACTGTTAACAATATTTCCAAAGATCTAGTTTGTATTCATAGACTTAATCGTTTCATGTGCCCTTGGTGCCTCTATTTTTATTGTAAAAAAGAAGGGGAGACAATATTGTGTCTCTTAAGCATCTCTCTGACTTCATTTCTTTTGATGAAAGGCTATTGATTCAGGTGTGTTTGAGTGAACCTGTGAATATTCTTCTTAATCAGGATTTCTTTGGTATCACTAGAATAAAAGTGAAATGCATAATTGTTTTCCCTATGCAAATCAGCGGTGAAATAGAAAATTATTCTGTTGTTATTTGCAAAAAAACCAGTGTAGGTATAATACTGTTATCAGGAGATGCTTGCTAGAATAGTTGCTTTGTACCTCCTAGATTCCATTTGTCTGCTGTCAACCTATACCTGCTGTAAAGCATTAGACACTTTAAAAAAGAGAAAAAGATAACACAAATTATTCGCCATTAATTCCTTAAAATGAGTCACTATTAAAAGCTTAATTGTTTGCTGAGAGGATCCAAATTAGTGGACTTTGCAAGATCAAACAAAATTGAAGATATTTGTCCAAATTAAAATGGAAACATGCATCCAGAATATACCAAATGAACATGTATGCTCTTGTAATAATAATTTTATTATCTTAAGCTTCCAGGCCAGACTTTTAATTATGACCCTTTATATCAGTGAAAACCATGTTTTCGGGATTAAAAACCTATTTCTTTAACTAGTCTAGTTAAAGACTGTGGTTTGATATATTTTATGCTACAACTTTTATAAAAACCAGAGAACACTTCTAATAACACTTTTCTAATTTCATGGTTCAGTGCACAGTCAGTAAAGATTTAAATAATTCAGAAAGAAAGCCTATTCTGTTTCTTTATTAGAAGTTTGAATCAGGCAAATTCTTTGACATTTAATAGGTTTTTAACCCTTTTAATAACTTCTTATAATGAAATTTATTGGAGGTTGTTTTAAATAAAGGGTTATTATATTAGAGTGAATAGCAGTCAGTAGTTTTTTATGATTAGTTTTGAGACCTTGGCCCGGTGTGACTCAAAGGATATTAAAACATAAAGTAGAAAAGAATGTTAATAGTCACCAAATTAACTGTGTACCAAGAAATATAGAAACTGTGTATTACTGCATTTTTGTCATTATGTGATCGTGCTATAAAATTTTGCAGTCAAATTTTGAGTATATAATTGCTTTAAAGGGGCTTAAGATCACTTACAGAATCAGTACTATATAAAACAACCTGAAGTGGTTTAATTTTTAACAGAATGATTTTGAAAAGATTAGAGAGTAGATTTAATAGGGATTCTTTTATTTTTGGTTTAGAGGTCTCTTTACATCTGAAGTTTCTGCTCTTTAATTTTAAGATTGTTTTCCTAATCAGCAGAAGTTTTGAGTCATCCTTTCATTACATGCAGTGGGCATAGAATATAAAACACACTTGTATACAGCACTAAAATATTCCCCAAATGCTCACTTACTTAAAAACTTAGTCTTCCATTACATAGTTAGCTGATACAGAAGAGAATTATAAAAATGAGAAGATGAAAACACACATCCCCTTCCTCTGTTAGGTGGTGCTTTGAGTTATTCCTTTTAATGTGTTTTGAATGGTTCTCTGTGGTTATTTTACAGTAACCTTAGCTCTCATAACAAATCTTTGTTTAGCACTCTACTTATATATGAGCTAAAACAAGACTTGCTTGCAAATATGGTTTCTACTGTAACTGAATGGAAACAAAGATCTAATAGTATGAGGATCTTTGGGTTTGATCAGTCTTCATTCATGACAGTACATAAATATCACTTACCAGTTTTAGCCACTGTAATCAGTAAAGCCAAACTTCCTGTCAGATTTCAGGCCTCTAAATATTGGGGTCACTTTTTTTTTTTCTTTCTGTTGTATAAATACAAATATTCAAGTTATCTCAAGTTTTAAGTTATCTCATGAAACATGGAAAAAAACAGATGAAACTGCATAGTTTGCTTTTGATTTACTTGCTAATAATCTAGCATCCTAACGTACAACATGCAATGAACAAACACAAGGTGCTACTGCTTGATCATCAGTTAAGAACTGAGTTCTTAAATGGACATTTCTGTATTTTAGACACTCTTTTAAGTTTAGCTTTGATTATATAGAATCATAGAGTATCCTGAGTTGGAAGGGACCCACAAGAATCATCAAAGTCCAACACCTGGCCCTGCACAGGACCATCCCCAAGAGTCACACCATGTGCCTGAGAGCATTGTCCAAACGCATCTTGAACTCTGTCAGTCTTGTTGCTGTGACCACTTCCCTGGGGAGCCTGTTCCTCATCTGTATGATGACTATTGCTTGAATTTTGTAGAACTAAATTCAGTTATGAGGTTTTTTGGTTTATCAGTTGTTTTGGTTATAAATGGTGAGTGTTGCTCCCAAACACAGTTCTTTCTCAGTGTGCCTGCTCTCACAAACCTGTCTGGCAACGTAATGTTATCTTTTCTCATGAAACCTTCACTTACAGAGTCAAGTGATTATGTAGGAATTAACTTTTTTTCTCTCTTTTTTAATGAGCATCTCTATGTCACTGGAAAACATCTTGCAGATGTGCATTGGCTTATAGTAGAAGAAAATTAAAACTCCTAAAATAAAAGCAGTAAAATTTCTAAGTGAATCTCATGGCTTTTCAGAAGGTTGGCAGAATCAGGGCTAATGCTCCATTTTAAAGTCACATTATTTGGGAACAGACAAACATTCAGGTTTAATATGGCAGAGGTAGTAGCACAAGTTTCCTGGGAATATAAATGACAATATTACTAGTAAAAGAAACTCCTTCTGCCTACCAAAGAATGTCTGTGATACCTACATGGTGACTCCATTGGGTCATGCCAGTGAAGAAGGAAGCACACTATGGTTACCTTCATAGATAACATTTAAGATCCCTTGGGGTTTTCTCCATTTTTTTTAATTAATTGATTTTACCATAGCTTCTTATTGTCTTAAAAATTGTTACTCTCTGACTTACTTTGACCAGTTAGACAAGAAACAAAAAACTATCAGCCACTTCTGCAGTGTCCATCTATATAAGAGCATTCAGATGGTAGAATACTAAGCAAAAATCATTGTAAGACCTGATGGTGGTAATAGAAATAATGTCTGCTTTGCCTTGATATGAATTTGCTCAGAGTAGTGAGATATGTGATCTTCACTTCCTTCAGTGAGTAAGCCCTCCTTATGTTTTCATCCTTAAGGTTTTCATTTTCAGTGTGTAATCTCTTGTAATCTCAATGTGTTTCTTGCATGTACTTAGACCTGTTGTATTTACTTGGATCTGTTCAGGCAACCTGTATTTCTTCTTTCATTTAATGACAACATTTATTATAAATGAATTTAAATAGGGAGGGACAATTGGGACTTGTGTGGCTTTTCAGAGAGATGTTGCCTCATGGTTATTAATTATAACAAGAAAAATAACATGAATTATTTTGCTAACAGCACAGTCCCCTTGAAACTGCCTGTCTAATGCTTCTTAGAAAAAAATTATTTGCTTCCTAAAGCCACCTTCTGGGACATTAGTAAAGAGTCCTGCAATTTGGCTCTTTCTATATCTTGTAGGAGTTAACCAGCTTGCATCAAAAAGGCAGATAATTTGGTTTTGGGTTTTTTTACTGCTATGTGCTCTGTCCTTTGAGAGATTAAGTATTCTATCTGAATGCTGTGTCAGATAAGAATTTCTATGTTTTGTGGACTTTGGAGCACACTATTGCAAGAAAGATGAAGGTTATTGGACATAGTCCAGAGGACAGCAGGAAGAATGATCAGATGTGTAGAAAACACAGCATATGAACAAAGTCTTTCAATCTTCAGGTTTAGTTGTTTAGTCTAAAGAAAAAAAAACTGAAAGGAAATTCATAATAGCCTTCTAGTGTGTACAGACTTTCTGTAAAGAAAAGGAGAAAAACATTCCTCATGTCCACTGGGAGCAGAGCAAAAAGTAGTAGGTTTAAATTACAACAAAGGAGATTTAGGTGAGACATTATGGAAAAAAGCCCTTTCCACTGTAAGGATAGTTAAGCACAAGAATTGCCCTAGGGAGGTTATGAAGAGGTTAGACAAACATCTGTCAGAAATGATTTAGGTATAGCTAATCCTGCTGTGAGATAGTGTTGGACTAAATAACCTTTTGAGGTCCCTTCTAGCACTATTTTCTGTGATTCTGTGATTAGGACGCTGCACTCACATTGTCCTGCAGTAAGATGTTAGTGTACAGGGATGATATCACTGTATTCTGCACTCCATGCTTTGCTTTGTTTTTACTTTAAGCTGATGTGCTGAACGATGCTCTGATGTTTAAAGCACTTAAGCTTTATTCTTAGTACCTCAGGAGGTTTGAGCAGGGCATTAGGAGCTCGCTTTCAGCCAGGCAGCCCTGTTCTACCCGCGTGTCAATAAGGGGTTTTGGTACACACCTTAGAGTTAGTGACTTGTACTATGTCTTTTGACTTACAGTCAAACACTTAGAGGGGTGAATGCTCAGTTTCTGCCTATAAGCAAAATGGAAACAGAAAAAAAAAACTAGCCATGAAAAGAAACTTCCCCATTAGTAAAATCAAGATAAAACAAGTCATGTTCTAAAGCTGAATATAACACAAGTTGTGAAACATCCTGGAACTGACAGATGGAGATTGATATTAAAGTGCCAGATATTATCATTATTAAATCATCACAGAGACCGTTGAAGACATCAGTCTAAGACTGTCCTTATCCTCTGTAACACTCAAAACTCTTTAACTTTGTTCTTCCATTTGGCATTCTGCCATCCACCAGGATTTGTATTCAGCTTTGCATTCAGCAGAAGTGTGTTTGCAGTGTTCCCTCTCTATAGTGAATATGGCCTCAGCACAACTACACATCGGTGGGTTTTGTAAAACTCCCATCTGGAGGAATAAGGAATAAGAAGCTTCTGATTTTGCAGTAGTTTAGAAGACATTTGTTATACTTTGCCCGTAATGCTTACAGAGCGTGTGTGATTAGTGCCACTATTCCTGCAGAGACAAGTTGTCACATCTCCTGAAATAGGGGCATAACATCACTCCTCAGCAATGACCCAAGTGTTTGGTTTTCATGGATGACTGTTCTTGAACCCAACAGAGAAGATGGAACAGTTCTTGGTTTGTTGATCCTTCAGGAACCCGAAGGTTCATCGTCACATATTTTCCATGGTATAGCCTCACAGCTTTTCACATTTATGTGGTTAGCTGCCTTGGGGGGCAGCGGGGAGGTTCTGGCTTAGCATCCAAAAGAGAACATGTATATTAAACAAACTTGCTGTTTACACCTGGTTTTCTGAAAGTCCCTGGTATTCATCTGATTTAAAAATTCAGAAGACAAACTGAATTAATGTCAAAATAAAATACTGGATTTTTTTCTACTGCACCACCTCATTTGCAGTCCTCAGAATTTCCCTAGTGAAGGGTTCTCTTGCAAATATATGTATATATACACATGTGTGTTTTGTGTGGGGATGCATTCGGTACGTCAACAACAGTTGGTGTTGTATATTTGAAAACACAGTCTATGTTCAGTGCTGGGCCTAAAATTGTGTCACATACTGTTTAAAAATATATGCTTTTTAAAGACAACAAACACAAAATGTTCTGAATCCAATATTTATCTATATCTGGTAATATTTGTAGTTCATATGAAGAGTTTTTAATAAAGGAGAAATCTTTTTGAATAAAGCAGAATAACAGAAGGAGTAAGGTTGAAAGGGACCACAGTGGATCATCTGATCCAACCAAGGGTCATCCTGGAGCACATGGCACTGGATTGTGTCCAGACGGTTCCTGAATATCTCCAGTGAGGGAGTCTACACAACCTCTCTGGGCAACCTGTTCCAGTATTCGGTCACCCACACTGAAAAGTTCCTCCTCATGTTCAGATGGAACTTCCTGTGCATCAGTTAAAGCAATTGTGTTATATTTTACTTGAGGAAAAGTAATTAAAATGGTAACTTTTGCCCTGCTTTTAGAGGTAGATAATTTGCAAGTTCGTTCAAAATAGGAGTTAGGAGTATCAGATGGTGCTTGTTTCCTTTCTAGAGTTCGTAAAATCATCACTATGCTTATTAAAAAGCAGTCATGCTTTTACAGCCTTTTCAGGCAGGGTTTATTCAGCATCATGAAGTCCTGCCCCATGAAAACACAAGGCGTTTGCAAGCAGGGCAGCATGGGCTCAGCCCCTGCAGGGTGAAGGGTCCCTGGGGAGGGGACACACCCATGCTGAAGCATGAGCACCACAGACAGGGTGAAGGGAGGGCCTTGGGGAGGGTTTTGCCTCCCTGTGCCCAGCACGTGAGGGACTGTGTGGATTTCCATCCCCTGCCCACCTGCCTCGAGCTGGCCAAGAGGACCTTGAGAGCCTCAACTGCTGCCCGGCTCAGCAGCTGGATCCAGAGCTAAATGGCCAAGCAGGAGTTACAGCTTCATGGGCACAACTGTTTTGGTGCAGGTTGTCTGCTAGAGGCAGAGATAATGATAGCTTTCAAGGCTAATATGCTTGGCAAGGAGGGGAGCTGATACTGGAGGGAAGGAACCAAGAAATCAGTAGTAATTTAAAATATAAACGTCTACCAGGATTCAAATTTCAACCTTCAATTGATTTCATCCACTGTGCTCTCTCTGCTCCTTTCCTCTGGTGCTTTAGTAAGCATTAAATGAAGTGGAAAAACATGTTTGTATCAATAACTCTTTTTTACAAAAAACTATTAATTTCTAAAACAGCATAAATATAGGTATAATTGGGATGTCACATTGTCAGAAGCCATTTCAAATACTTTTCAGAGACACAAATAAAGTGGTAAGTATGCCATAATTAGTTTGATTTATTGCCAACCAGTCACCTTTACAAAAATCAATCCCCAAGTCCATAAAAAATCTCCCTAAAATTGATACATTTTTACACTATCAATAATAAGAGAAAAGGTGAAGTTACAGGTTTATCTTTACTTTTTTCCTTGCATTACAGGTTAAAAGGTATCTTACAGATTGCTGTGATATGTAGGAGTGTGTGTATGAGCAAGAGATAGGTTATAGAGGTCGCAAGTTATAAAAAGTTTTAAAAAAAATAAAATCTGAGTGATCTATAGACAATTCACATGACATGTCTAACAAAGACTGTCCATAGAATAAATGTGGTTATGTTAATATATTGAACCATTAACACATATCCTCATCTTAATGGAACTTACACAATCGTAGCTACTGTCAGATTCCATTTCATATATACAGCATGTTTGTCTGAGGCACAGAAAGACAACTATATCTATTTCATTTCAGCTCTGAATTGACACTTCAATTTTAAATCAACCACAGAACACCTTAGCTTAAATCTGAGCTTTTCTCTGATACTCTTTCCTATTTGTTGTGTTTCTGTATGAGTATACTGAAAAGATGTTACAGACAATCTGCTGAGGTCTGTGTGTATGTGCATTTGACCTCTGGACAAGAAAGGAGTTTCATCCTCCAGTGCTTTTCATTCTTATCCTTACGGAGACTGAATTTGTTGCTTGCATTAAAATAGTATGTCTTGTTAATGCTAAGAAGCGGTGACCCACATAGCACAATGGATTCATTTGTCAATCCTGCAATTTCCAAGCTTTCTGTTCATATATCTCTTAGCAGTAAATCAACTCAGAAATCATTTAATCAGTCTATCAATGCATTCTTCTTGTCAGTGGTCTGAATCCTGAAAAGTCCAGTATCTCATAGGGCAGCACCAGGCAAAAAAGATTTGAACCTAACACTAGATATTCAAACTCTGAAAATTGCAGCTCCCAAAATCACAACTCACAAACACAAAAAATCCTATGTTAAAAAAGCAGGATCTGGAAATTGTCTTGAATTTTGAGGATGTTCATGTTCTGATCTAGGTCTGAACTTCAGAGTGCTAACTGTTTGTTAGCACTTCGAAAATACTTTACGTGAAGTTAAAGAAAGCAGCGCCCTTTTGTTCCCCTGTGAAAAAAAAATTTTCATTGCTTTTTTGCTATTCCCAAGGGCTGCAACTAGAGCCTGAATAGTTTATAACAGTCAGTGTTATGCAAATGTCAATCATATCCTTACTCTGTTTATTTCCAGTATTTACATGTTTATTTAAGTACTTGCCATTTCCTTTAAGCCTTACCTAGCCTATCAGGCCAACTGAGGTCTAAAGGAACAGAACACTTTATTAGTGATATGCTTAATACAGTTTTTTTCCTCTTGTAGATGCAAGATTTACGGAATACAGAAGGAGCCCAGTATAGTTCCCATCCTCAGATGGCAACCATGAGGCCAAGGGTTCAACCTGCAGATATTAGGCAGCCAGGAATGATACAGCATGGGCAGCTGACTACTATTAACCAGTCCCAGCTCAGTGCACAGCTTGGTTTGAATATGGGTGGAAACAGTGTTCCTCACAACTCGCCCTCTCCACCTGGAAGCAAATCTGCAACTCCTTCACCATCCAGTTCAGTCCATGAAGATGAAGGAGAAGATAGCTCTAAGGTAGGCTTAGATGCTAGGATTACTATGTAAATTATGGTTATTTCTAGGACCTGCTAAATGAATCATATGACTGTAGTTATTAAGGTGATACTTTATATATTATTGGTGGTTGATTGAAGTGAATAAAGGGTTATGAATACAGAACTTATAATATCCAGTCAATTCTTCAGGCAGCTTGAGTAAATTACATCATTCCTCTTCATGAGAGCAAACTGGAATCCTGTTAAACACTTTAATATAAGGGTTGAATTTTCTCACTTGCATAGCAGGGATGTTTGTTTCCAGTTAAAGATCAAGTTACTGCTATAAAAAGTATGAACAGTCAGTGCAATATGCTAGTGTTTGCTACTTGGTCACAGGATGAGTAAACAGAACATCATAACAACCAGAACAGAAAGATCCTATGAACTTTAGAAACCTTACCTTGAAAATATGGAAGACCCATTATGCATTTATACCTTGAGAGGTGCTGACACTTCATGAAGTGGTTAAGGTTCATTTTAGTGTCCGTACAAGCATGAAGTGATAAGAGTAATTTACATAATAAATTTCTTTAAAGAATAAATGTCAATCTATATAGCAGGTTTCCCAATCTCTCAAAATCCTGAAAACCTCCCAAAAGTACACAAGTCTATTATCTTAAATTCAGACAGAAAAGCTGAGACTCAGAAAGATTAGAACTTAGCACGAAATCATCCCTTAAACCAGGAATAGAGCATATTGAAATTATGCTTATTTTTAGCTCTATTTTATGGTCACTACAAAATAGCAGTCCTGTCAGAGCATTCTTGCATTGTAGTGTGTACCATGTAGTGTACCACAGAGGTGGCTTGTGGGGGAAAGTTGCAGACTTGCAAGGAATGTGAAGAAAACATATTGTGAGTCGCTGAGGAGGTATAATCCAGTCAAGAAATGTAAACCTGATTTGTTTTCAAATTATATTGTTTTTCATGCCTCAAGCTATAAAATAATCATGTGATTGGAGACATATGTTTTACTACATTTTGAATAAATTCTGATTCAAAAGTTTTATTTCAGGACATGCCCCTGATTTTACAAAGTTTAGGTTTTAAAAATAACTGAATAATTCATACGTTTTAAATGAGCACTACCTTACTGAGGAAGACTTTAGAATACAGCTGTGTAAAAATAATTCCAGGCAGCCTTTACTTTTTCAGAATAATTTATTTTCTACTCCTGTTGCTCTGCTAATTTTTTTTACATGTATTGGTGGGAGTGTGCAAGATGCTCGAACTTCTGGAGAAAATATCCACTCAAATAATTAATATTACCTTTCTGCTTCTATCAAATATTTCAGTTATTTCACCCATAGTTTGCATGTACTTTTTCAGTGTAACACTTTGGACTAGCAAAAGTGTAGGGTTGCAGTTTCATGCAAGCAGTGGTTATCTGAAACTAATGTTTTCAATAAAGAAATATAAAACACTGTAGACTAAGTAAGACTTGGTCCTTTCTTTGTGGAAGCCAGCTTATATAGTGTTCAACTATTTAACAAGCTATGTTATTTTTCTCTCTTGCTCAGTCTAAGCAGAAAAAGATGACAAAAGGCACAATGTGCAACAGTATGCTGAAGTAGATATATTGCCTTAAAATTCTATAATTATATCTGTGAAGAGAAAAGTTTTAAAGGATATTAAATTTGGTTAATAATGACAGAGGGCCTAAATTCTTCTCTGACTAGTATGGTTTAAATTAGCTTGATGGGGAGCAGATAATGTCATGCATTGTCTTCTGTGGGATTTCTTAGGGCTTCATGAAAACACCTGAGGCTGGCCACCATTGGAGACAGGCAGTGGGCTGGCATGCCTGGTCCAGTGCGATGGTTCTGCTGTAGTTCCCTCCATAAAAGGCAAGAGAGATTGAATAATCAGCCTAAGGAGTTAGTGTATTGTTGTAGTTCATGATTTAAAACTCTCCACTGTGTATATTCTGTTACGTTGCTCTTCCTGGAAGCTGTCAGTGAATGGATATGAATAAGCCAGTTTTCTGTGGAGATCTTCCTCCCCAGAAACAACAGTATTACATTTTCTCAGAGTTGCTTTGAAGGGACCTCTGAATGTTCTCACTCCAGAAATCCTCTTCCCAGTGAAAGAAGGCTCTGGATGGGGACAGAAAGAGACAGACCAGCTGTTCTGTCTCTTGTGAAAACCTCTGTCTTTTACCTGAATATAACTTGGCTAAATTTGGATTTTTCTCTTTAATTTATAAACTATCATGTAGATGTATGCAATTACTTAAGAGATCAGGGCCACAGTTTATTAGTCAGTCCTTCAGTGGAGGTGCACATATTCCAGTCCTGTAGTAGCTGCTGGAGCTCGCTTCATGGAATCGGTAAGATGTTCCTGCCATGAGGACTGTGTAAAAACCAACTCCCTCTGAATTCATCATATTGTTAATAGCAACAGCAACGTTCTCCCCATTTAACCAGCAGAAGATGATGTTTGCCTATGTACCAACATTGATCGAAAAGACAAAGTACATTTTCAAATGGAAAATCACCTCAGTGTCAGATGACCTTTCTTAGTTTATACCAGCTGAAAGCCCAGCCTTATGTGTGAAAGAGAAGCCACTGGTCTTGTGATAGCACATTTGGTAGAGAGCTCCCTAACAACTATACCTATTTCTATCTAGAGAAAAAAATTACAGAAATCTCAATGTTCTGTTTATGTTTGCATGAATTTATAGAAAGAGGATGATGGAAAGTATAAACAAATATGTACATTATGTACCTTTGGACTAAAAATATAATTGTATCCCTATGAACCACTGATTTCCGTGTGTGAAAGAAATTAGCATTTCAGCTTAATGTATGTATTCCAAATTCCAGTAATGGGGAAACTTTACAAACTAATGTAATTGTTCATGTACTGAACTTCTTGGATGTTCATTCTATGATAAATATTCAAATCCTTGTAAGCCTTATCCAACATACACAAAACTAATGGCAGCAGCTGCTAAATATTTTTTGGCAATACTCATTCTCATAAAGACCCTTTCATATAGGCTGTTCAGACTTCAGCTGTCCTATATTCCCTTGCATGAAAAAAGAGAAAGGAGATGCGTTATAGAGGGCTCAGTTTCCCTACGTGCTGTGGCACTAAAATCACGACAGCTGAGGTTGCTTGACCATAAGATCAGTGACAATAGTAGTGTAATTGTAAGGCTAGATATACAGTCAGAAAGCTGCTAGGTCCATGGAAATGTGAAATGTAGTCTCAGACTAAGGATATAATCTCTGAAAGGAGTCTGCTTAATTCTTCTAAATGTCATATGTGGGGCTATCGTTAGAAGAAATAAAAAGGGAGAACTTAAAAATCAATACTTGTAAGTAACTGAAAAAACCTTATAAACAAAGTGGCCACTTAGCACATGCTTTATTCTGACCATCTCAACACTGGAATATTACATTTATGTAATTCTTGCCATAATTCATACTGTTGGATTCTTAAACATGTACTTGGTTATTGCCAAGCATAATTATGAGCTGCTGGAAGCATTACTGGTTTGTAAATAAGTATTTCTTCATAGATGGATAACAGGGTTTTCTTCCATGCTTATTTGCATATCACTTATGAGAGAAATTCAAATAATGTATTTTAGAGGGAAGATAGAGAGAGGACTGCAAGTAGCAAGAATTAAATAACAGAAACACAATTACAAAAGAACTACTGCAGCATATTCTCTTTATGTGGCAGAGGTTTTACAATATTTACTTTATATGATAGGAGTTATAAGTAGAATTCCATGTTGCCTGTTCAACCTATTATGCAGATGGTGCTTGATTAAAATCTATTTTAAACTACAGCGATTACTGCAAGATAGTGTGCATAAAACAGCTCTCCTAGCTCCATTAAAGGCTTTGGTACTATTGCAGTTTATTTTAAATATGCTTATAGACATTTTCCAAGTTCTCAAGGGACATTTAGATATCAATGATGTGCCTTACTTGATAGTTTTAAACCCTACACTAGATATTCTTGTGATCTATTATATGTGCAACATGGTTAATGTACACTTTTTTAAAGTGAAAGATTATTGCTTTCTTGTGATAAATAAGTTAAATACATCACCATAATTAAGCAATAAGCCATGACAGGAGGTGGATTACCATGAGCTAACTACACCTCCAGGGATTTTGAGGCACAAGTCTATGCCTAGCAGAATATATATGGGTTTTATTTTATTTTCCATCTGTCTCTGCTTTGGTGGTTAGAAGTGGAGTCTATGAAGCTGATAGACTGATGGGAGCATAAGGTAGGCCATCATCTCAGCCATTTGCAGGATTATTAGTACTTGAATTCTTGTATTCCTTTTATTTTGTTATTTTCATATAAAACAAACAGAATTTCCCCTGTGAGTACTCTGTTTTTAACACTCGGGATTTGAAGTGTCGTGATCATTAAGGTTGGAGAATAAGGTTTTAGAGCCGTTCTCAGAACAGCTTACCAGAAGGCGACTTACACAAGTTTCTGTAGTATATCACCTCGTTTAAGGGTAGTTGAAGTAATGTGGTATCCTTATATATAGAGAACTTTAAAATCTCCTTGTTTCAAAACTACTCTGAAAAGAGGAAAACTTTAGCAAATCCCAGAGGTAAAAATTTAACTATAGAACAAATTACTGTCAAGTCTTCTTGCTCCTGGAGTTTACACAGGACTTCTGAAAAGTTTAAACTGATGTCAAGTTAACTAGGGAGCCCTAGTTAATTATCCTTTAATGGGTATTTTAATTATCCTTTAATGGGTATTCCTGTGTACCCTGTAGAATGAAATAATAGCAAGAGATTAAATGTTGGATAACTTAATAATAGGTAGCACACTACTTCTGTTTTTTCGTATTTCCCAAATGCTGCCAATAGGCTTCATGTCCATTAACTTTGTATTAAAGATGCAGTTATTGTAACATAATGCCCAGGAAACAATCAATTTCATTTTCAAATTGTGGTCATCACTTTGTTGCTGTTTTTAGTAAGCCACAGTGATCCAGGTTGTTCACTGTAGTCACCTGGGTTCTGTTGGACACCACACAGTGATGCATATAGAAAAATATAAAAGCTTTTTTTCTCAAAATGAGGATTTCCAGACATTTTACTCATGCACTTCCACTGATTTGAACACCTATGTTCTTCTGTACCACTTGATATGCATTATTAAAAAATAATAATAGAAGGAAGTGAAAGAAGTCATGCCTAGTAGATCCTTAGCCTAGAGCATACCTTTTATGCTCTTGATATTCTCATACTTCAAAACGCTTATGATGCACAGTACTTTGGTCATGCCTACAAAAGAAAAAAGCCTTTCAAACCACTTGTAAGATCACACATCATTGCTACAGGTATAGTAAATTAAGTGATCATATCAAGAGAATCTGCTTTGCCATGGAGCTCCAATCTGTTGAAGAATCAGGTCAGTGTCCCTTTATATGCTTTTAAGTCATAGAGTCATTGAGGTTGGAAAATACTTTTAAAATCATTGAGTGCAACTGTTAACCTCACACTTCCAAGTCCACCACTAAGCCATGTCCCCAGTTGCCACATCTACACATCTTTTAAATGCTACCAGGGATAGTGACTCCACCACTTCCCTGGACAGCCTGTTCCAATGCTTGACAACCCTCTTGGTGAAGAAGTTTTTCCCAATATCCAGCTATACTTCCCCAGGTGCCACTTGAGGCCATTTCTTTTCATTCTAAGGCTTGTAACTTGGGTCAAGGCCCCAACACGCGGCTTTCAGGCAGTTGTAGAGAGTGATAAGGTCTCCCCTGAGCACATTCTCTCCAGGCTAAGCAACCCAGTTCCCTCAGCTGTTCCTCACAAGACTTGTGCTCTAGACCCTTCACCAGCTTCACTAGGAAAATAAGGTGCTTTGGTGTTTGCACAATTGCTCATGTGCAGTTTCTTTCAGGTGATGCACATGAACTTTTGTCCATACACCATTCCTCTTTCACTCCCTTCCTTGAACTGTTTGCTTCTACATGAGCAGACAAAGAAACTGTGCAGCTAAATACAGATAGATCAGAACTTATCCTTCGAGGGGCTCTAAACTGTCTGTACTGGTGAAGCTTTGTTTCTTCAGACTTTAATTACAAGGTGTATAGGAGAATGTCTATAACTTTAATTGTTTAATTCACAATCAGATTCTCTTCAAAGTCCCTGGAAAGTGCACCACCAGTTGCAGAAGAAATTGATTTGAACAGTAGTCTGGGGGCAAACTGAGGAGGGGTGAGAGTGTCAAACATTTGGATTATCAAAGATGGCAACAAAAATTCTATTTTTGCATGAAAAATCCAAGATTTTTGTATCACGGAGGCTGTAATGATGGATGGACTGAATTAAATTGGCTGGTTTAATAGTACTTTCCTGATTTTATGTTGCAGGTCAATGGTGGCGAGAAGAGACCTGCTTCAGATATGGGAAAGAAACCTAAAACTCCCAAAAAGAAGAAGAAGAAGGACCCAAATGAGCCACAGAAACCTGTGTCTGCCTATGCATTGTTCTTTCGAGACACTCAAGCAGCCATCAAGGGCCAAAACCCCAATGCTACTTTTGGTGAAGTCTCTAAAATTGTAGCTTCAATGTGGGACGGCTTAGGAGAAGAACAAAAACAGGTACAATATGTGCTACAGCTCAGAGGCTTTGTTTCAGGAAAGTGTTATCAGGGTCATCTAAGCACTGTAGGCAACTTCTTTTGTTTGCCAGGATGAAACTTGACTATGTGACATTTCAAGAATATGATTTAAAGAGAACTGAGATAAGGAGAGTATTGTTTCATTTCATCTGTATGAAACCAGTAAAAGAGTTTTCTTAGTTTCTTAGGGTGTGACACAAGCCTTAGGATTATATTTAGGATTGGTTTGTGCCAAAATTAGTGGGCCTAGGATTTTACGATGGCATTGCCCTGTGTATTGACACCGTGGTGTAAGAGGATCTTGCTGCCAAAGCTTAGACTTGTGCAGTGGGACCTGATATATATTTGAGCTCCTAGTTGCAGATGTTTCCCTGCCCCCTCATCCCGTTATACCAGAAGGGAAGCTGAGCTTACCTTTGCTCCCAAACCACGAGGCTTTTATGAAAGAAATGAGTGGTATGTTGACCCAGAGAGACCTAGGGTGGACACTGGCAAATGGACAGTGTTCTGGTGTATCCTCTAGCATCCATATGTGCTGTGGAAATCACATCCCTTAGTTAGTTCCATCTTCCATAGAAAGGCCTTGGTTCTGCAGTAAGGTCAGCAGAGCTGAACCCAACCCTTTGCAGAAATCCTTCCAAGTCAGTCGAATGCTGTCTAAAAGTGGGCAACTCTGGAAGCTCATCATGTTCATGTGGTGACAGTTGGCAAATACCATTCATCCTCACTATAGCATACCATTGCTTTTTTGTTGGTTTTGGTTGCATTTCTACCAACTGCCAGCAGAATCGATTGGTTTGATAAAGAAATGGGAACTTTAAGAAGGAAACAGATACAGAAGGACAGGACACGCTGGGTGAGACCTGGGTGGGGATTGATGTCAACACAGAGAGTGGAAAAGTACTGGTAGTAAATTGAATCTCATTCATTCACACATTATTACTGCAAAATTATAGCAAATAAGACTAAGAATTAAAAGAAAAATTTCTTATGATTTTTCGGTACGTAAAACTATTTGGGCTTGAAAAAAAGGGTTTACTTTGTTAATGACTGGATGGTGAAGGTACATATAGATCCCTGTTAAAGATACCAGTTTAGTAAGAATCAAGATTTGGCACTCATTGACTATCTTAAAAAAAAAAAAAGCTTATGCTATCTAGTATCCACCATTGAATAAGTCCAGCATTTGGAAGGTTTAGCTTGAGGAATGGTAATTTTCTGAACACAGGGATGAGAGAAGTCAGTTGGCCTGTGTTGCCTCTTTCTTCTCCCTTTAAAAAAGGGAGAAGCATATGAATATGTCCAGCAAAGGCCAACGTTCTGGATCTGACAGTACAACAGTTCTGTACTTGAGCATTACTTTTTGGGACCATGATGATGTTTGTTCAGTTTTGATGCAGGAAAAGTACAGACTATGCTTTTAAGTTCACAAGCAAGAGTTTTTAATCCTGTTCCTCTTTGCTCCACATACCTTCCAGCTTGTAGGAGGGACAGTCCTCTGAGCCACATAAAGAGTAGCTGCTGCTCAGCAGATTGCCCAAGAAGCAGCCTTCTGTCCTTGCTGTGCTTGGCCAAGACCTCTGACCAAAGCTGAGAAACTGTAGACTGTGGTATCTGACTTAAATTGTTTCCTACTCCATAGGAAGATTGTTACCCAGAATCATTCCCTGTTCTTGAAATCTGGACATACATTTTTTTTCCTGAAATAGTGAAAGGCCAAGACCTGGACATAGAGAGCTTGTCTCTCTAGTTAATCGTATATCTCTCTCATGATGACACCAAGCAAAAAATTATCTATTTAGCCAGACCCTTAATTCGTGACTGTTGCAGTGATGCGGTTTTTACTTCCATGGTATTTGTTCTGCCTTCAGCTCAGAAAACTTGACTTCATGAGTAATGGTCCAAGATCCTATAATAGAGATAAACCTAAAAGACTGTAAAATGCACATGTCCTTTGAGCTTGTCATCTGAGTGCTAGCACCAGAATATTGAAGTCTTTCCACAGAACTCTGTTTAGAAAAGTACATAAAATCCTGAATGTCCAGCTTTAATGTCAATTTTCTATTCATAGTTGAAAGCAATAATTGAATAAGTCTTACGCTGGAATAGCAGAACTAAATTTATTTTCCTTATCTCTTTGTTCTTAATTTAAATTGAAACACAGCAGAATGATGTGTTATGGAATCCACATGACACATTCATGAAAAAATGGCTGCAACTAGGTTTTTAAGCAAATTTTCCCAGGAGTTTGAGTTAGCATATCTTTGTTGCTCTTTGACTCATTTTGCCTATTCATTATCATCTATTATGCACATTTTTAAAACTCCAGGCCAAAACCCTTCTAATCTAGCACTGTACAAAAATAATAAAAGATAGTCACCATTTAAAAAAAATAAAATTGGCAATCCGATTTTCTAGAATAAATTTAAAGTCATTTTTTATTCCATTAGGGATATAATGTACAAAGTAATGATTACAAGACATCTTAACTGACTAGATAGTCTGTATTTTAAAGGCCTAATTTTTCAGATACAGAGCATTAGTAACTGTTATGAAACCTATGTCTCTGATAGGAAAATTGGACTCTAAAAATAAAAATTATTAATTTAGCATTTGGTATTTGGCATTGAAGAATCTTCAGAAATTCAAAAATAGTTAAATAAAGAAACAATAACATCATTAGAGGACTACTTTATTGATGAATTATACTTGCTGACATGGATTCAATTATCATAAAGCTGCTGGCTTTTATGTTTTGAAAGCTAATGCTTATTTTGAAATTTAAATAGAAGTGCTTCCAAATTATGTTTCCTGAATTGAAACTCCTTTTAGTATTTAAATAGTAAACATAAATTAATCAGAAAGTAGAACATAATGTAGCTATTGAGAAAGAAGAATAGTCTCTTGTTTTCATGCTAAAATGAAATCTTCTTTGTTCCTATGATATGAGCCAGTTTTTTCTGAAATGCGTAGAATTCTTGTTTCTTCCTGAAGATTGACCACAGAATAAATAAAGGTATAGAAGCTCAGTACAGTGATGACCTAAAGGCAGTATATGTATGTCCAACCCTTAGCCACAAAATTTTGATAACCTGACATACTAGACTGTAGCTTGAAAAGCTTTGTGCAATAACCACATATGTTTTTCAAACTGTGAAGAATTAGGAAAGTGTTGTTTGAGAAAATAGGATTTGAATGACAAAAAAAGGAAATGTTATTATGAACTAGATGATGGTGGGTGCCTTACTGAAGTAAGGGGAAAGTTATGCTTAAAATGGATCACATTCTGATACTCTTTCCATGAGAATATTGCAATTTATTAGATTAAAGCAGATAATAGTGTACTTCCCCCTCATTTTACCATATTTTTGGGTCACATGCTATAACTGTTCCTATTAATTTCTGTTTGTAAAAAGGGCATTTTCAAACAATGCTGCTGTGTGCCTGTGTTTTGTTTGTCCAAATCTATCAACACAGAGAAGTCTAGAAATTAAAGGGACTTCAGTAGTCATGGTGGGTTTTGTCATGGTTTCTTCTCAGATTCTGAATTGGATTAAAGTAATTACACATAATAAGAAGCCGTGACTGTGCACTTTCCTTCATTTTTCACTGTAAATGTTTTCTAAAACTGTTCAGATTAATAAATCTGTGAACGGAAAGCAGCTGTAGCAGTAGCATGTTCAGGTACATTCCTCTCAGTGCTGTAGTCATAGCAGAGGGATTTTTTTTCGGTGGCTTCCAGTTTCTCTCTCATGATCACAAACACTGTTTTCTCCTTAGTCAGTACTATACTTCTGTGCATCCTTTTTTTATAGCTTATTTATGTACATCTTTGCCCTTTGCACACATTTTTACTGCAAAGGGGAGATAAACAGCCCCCAGGAAAGAGGGTTCAGTATGCTAAATGGTTGAGTCTCTGGCTTTCAGACAGAACACTGGTTTAAACTGGGTAAAAAGGCTATTTAGGTTATTTTCTGTCCTTAGATGAAAAAGGAAAGTAATTTTAAATCAGTACCAGATGTGCATGTACTAAATGAACCTTAAGTTTCTAATTGGAGTCCTAGTAAAGCTGTAATAGATGTGGCAAATTACAAACAAAATGTTCTTGTTTACATTAGTGTAACTTTAAAACTTCAGCCAAAGACCTTAATAAATGTTCTGTTATTCTAAAAATGGAATTGAATGGCTATTCAACATTCAACAAAATTAATCTCTGGTGTAACTTCAGTGACTTAACTGGAATTCTAGCAGGAATTAATTTGGCCTCCTATGAACAGCTCAGTGTGTGTACTTGTGTATCTGTATGTGTTTCTGTGTGTTTGCTTCTGTGTTGCACTGGCCCCACAGCTGGAAGAAGGATGGATTCACATAGGGTACCCAAGACTTAACAATCAGAAGAAGCAGGTAAAACAACTGTTAGAGTGCTGTAACAGATGCTGTCTTTTCAGGCTTCATAATTCATACACAGTAATATTAGCTGCAACAGTTCAGCTCAATAGCAACACCTCATTATTTTATCCCTCAGTATTTATTCCTATGGTTGACACTTCATGAAATTACTGCTAATGTGTTTATACAAGGGCAGATCTGACACAAGTGGGAAGAATTTAATTTCCCACTCATTCTTTCCTGCTGATGTGTCCTCTTCCCCTGGTAGAAGTGGCAAGTGTAAATAGTTAATTTGCTTCAATTATGAGCCTGTCCTGCTAAATTAGAAGCAGCAGGAATATGAAGAGCCAGAATTATACATATGAGGCAGCTGACAAATCCTCGGAGCTCACAAAATCAAATCATTTACTCCTCATTGGTGCTCAAAGACCCACTAGATAAAAACTGCAGTTTATTCTTTAACATCTGATGGAACTTGGATTGCATGTTACCAATACTGATGTAAGAAGAAGTCCCTGTATGTTAGCGTCAATCTTTGTGATGCTGTTCCCATTTTCACTATAACCCACAAGCTTTCAGGGTTTTCTATTTTGGTCACTAAAAATAACCGAAACTGATTTGGGCACAAAAAATAACAAAGCATGTTTTACAAGTTTCTCTTTTGACCACAGGGACGTAGCAGTCCATTATCTACTTCTGGGATGAATCAAGTAGATCAGGAGGGGTTTTGGAAGTAATGCTGGTGAACATTTCACATCTCCAGAGCTTCTCTCATGACGTGAGACACCACAAGTCAGATCAAAGTGGATACAAGATCAGTGTTTCAATAGGTCTTGGCGCCACCTGGCTTCTGGTGACACTTACCCTAGCTCCTCCTCCTTCCCAGGGTGTGATGCCATTCTCCAAGGAATAACTAACACACTTGTAAGACTATGATAATACCTTCAGTTTAGTAGATAAACGATCACACAAGGTTTAGCTTTGTTTTATTTTTTAAAAGAGAATAGGAAGAGAAGGCACATCTATGTGTGCACACTGCCAAAGTGAATTACAAGCAAAATGGATTCAGAAATAGGCACAATAGAAAGCAACCTTGCATCTCCCCTCCCAGCTACCTGAACCAGCAAAGTTGCTTTTACTAGTGCTGCATTTTAGGTGTGTTTGGGAGATGCACTGTTTTTCCTCACAAATTTCTGTACTGAAATTGCATCTCTACCCTTTGAAGCTCTAGACGAGAGTGTCAAGAGTTTAAAACAACTGATCCTCATCCTGGTGTATTCTCCTTCTCCCTTTCTCTGAAACACAAATGGGCCAAGAACAGGCGCACATTCAGCGTAAATACAACTCATGTCTGTATTCACATATGTAAATTTATATCTTCAGGTTATTCTATTGCCCTGGCTTCTACAGAGCCCAGCCCTTGAAGTCCTTAACTTCCACTGGCTCCAGAGGAGAGCAGTGCCAGGCCCGCTGCTTGCAATGCAGTTTTGCTGCAGGACCTCTGTCACCTGACAACTCCCACTGCCACTCAGAGCTGAGCTGAGCTGAGCAGGACTGTGCTGTGCACTCGAGATGGGAGACCTTTCCCTCTGTCACAGAAAAATATAGAATTAATGTCACCATAGGAGTCATCTAGGTCACCATAGGAGCTGCCACATCTTACTCTGTGTAGGCTAATACAGGCTATCCTCTGCTAGCCTCCTGCCCAGCCTCCTGCCCAGCAGCTTGGTCTTCCTCCAGCCTCCTGGGAGCACTTAAGTCACAGGGAACATCAGACACCCCATGTCCTGGGTGGATTTCTAATATCCACTTGCAGCATACAACAGACACAGCTCCTACAGAAATATTGCACAAGACCACCGAGTTAAGAAATATTGACTTTAACTCCGCCTTCTTGTTGTACTTGCAAGCAACTGGGCAAAAAAAGGACTCCGTATTCCAAATATTGCTGCAGCAATGTGCATAAATAATAGTCTTAATTTTCTACTTATTCTTCTTCCCCACCTTTTGTCCATACATTTGAGCTTGATAGGAACATGACTTTAAGTCATTTGCATACAAAACTGGATTTAGACCCAGTTATTATGCCTCCATTCAGGCTCACATCCTTGTTTTTTGAAAAAACGACACTAGCAAGTGGAAATAATCACCACATAATCATATGTCTAATGTCACTTCTTTTGTACCAAATTTTCATTCAACATGCTTCTCATAAAGTGTACAGTCCTACTGCTGTAAGCTGCAAACATCAAGACTGTAAAGTTAGATTTAGGCCTGGCACAAATGGCTGCAATTTTCAGTGATCTCCATTGAGTCTCACTGTTTGTACTAGACCTGAATTTGGCCTGTGATCTTTCCTTTACATGCCAGAAAGACTGAATTCTTTACCCTAAAGTTCTAATATGTCATCAGTATCTTTTTCATGCTCTACAGTCAAAGAGACTGCTGAGCCATATAGCTAGCCCTGGGCCTCTCTCTGTTACTGTATGTACCTAGATTAAGAATCAAATGGTAACATATTTCAGTATCCATTAAGCAATTCTGAGGATTTTTCTTCCTGACTGCTGTGGGAATATCTTTCTCCATATTTTAGATGTGTGTGTGCAGCTCTAGGTGCCTTTGCTGCAAAATCAGAAGATTAAAACTAGAGATATGTCTCCCACTTGGAAAAAAACCAAGTTTTCTCTATGAGCCTAGGTATTTAGGGCCAGGAACGACAGTCTCACTGTGGAATTTAATTCTGGATTGCAGCCTACTGCATTTTATCAGATGACATTCCTGTAACTGTAGCCCATGAAAGTGACACTCCCATGGGTTATAACACTGCAGAGACCAAGAAGACAAAATCGGTCATGCTGCATTTTAATTTACTACTTTTGCATATACTGTTTTGGGGGGGTTCTGGAACACTTCCACCAAAACAAATGTGGGCACTTTTACATCATTTTAAAAAGACAAATATAACTTTCTTGCAAGTGTCAGTTCTAAGGACATATTCACAAGATAAACGGAAAACTTCCCCTTCTTTGTCATCCTCCTACCATCTATTTAGGCACAGCCAGGGAAGTAGCATGGTTCTTTATAATGTGCTTTGTCAGCTAGGAGACACACAGCTTTTGCAGACTTCCATGAGACACAAATTCTGAAAGTCTCCTTTTCTCCTAAAACCATCAGTCAGTTTAGTCCACGGTCTCCAAGTCTCTAGTTTCATCTCTGCTATCAAAGAGGACTGTAGTCACAAGCAATAATCTTCCATTAGCAGCTGATACTCAAAACCGAGGACATGGTTGCAGGTGTTTGAGTACCTGTTTGGCTCTTGTGATGACTGGGGGAAGGGAGATCTGTTCTCCTGAGGAACTAAGGGTACAAACCACGTGGGACAGGATATTAATCCTGCTGCCTAGTGTGTTGTGATGTATTGATAATCCTCCACAAGCAAGTTGAGAGGAAGTTCATTGGGAAAAAATGGCTAACCAGAACAAAATCTTGGCTTAAGACATTACAGGTATATTTCAGCTATATATATCAGTGATGAGGTTCATATTATAGAACAATGGAAGAGCACCAGAGACACAAAGCCTGCCTCAAGGAATTTATGATCCAAAAAGACAAGAACTAAATAGCAGTTAAAATACATAAAGCAAAACATGAACAGAAGTTGGCATCATAATACAGCAGTGCTGATGTTCTACTGTGGTTTTAATTTCGTAAATACAGTATTTGTGAGTGGTTGTCCTATAGCTCACCACCCTTGTATCTCCAAGTGAAACTTTGGTACCAGGCTGTGAGAGCCCAGGACGTTTGTTTTTCCTGGTGGCCTAATTCGAAATCTGTCTTATATATTTATATGCACAAAGTAGAGTTCTGTACTTGCTCATTTTGGAAAGTATCTTCTTCTGTATTTCTGCATGTTTTGCCAAACAGTGTAAGGGAACTTGAAGTTATCTTGGAAGTTCAACTAAATAAAGATTTGTGTATTCTGCTGTCTACATTTGCATTTGTGAAGCATGGTAAGAAAATAATGCCAGCAAGTTCCATTTATAGACTAATAATGTAGTCTTGGTGTTTCGGAGTTTCTATAATATGCTGTAGAGAATAAAAATAAATTAAACTGACCCACCCTGCATATACAGAAATTATGATTTTTTTCTGCCACCATTCAATTTCCACAACTGGGACAATATAAGAAATAAAATATTGTGTAAGGAAACAAATCTGCTGGTGAATCAGAATGGGCCTTTACTGCCTGAGTGACAATCAGTTGACATTCAATTATCATGTTAATTGAATTAAAGCAAGATAGAAATTACTTAATTCTATACCTATATGCTCCTGTCAAGTTACTTATTTAATAATTGTTGCTTGATGGAGGACAGGAAAATGACCTTATAAGAGATTTCTGAGATGGTAAAAATAAAATTAAATATTCCCGCTATACACTATAGATAAGAACAGAACCCTGCTTCTTGATACAGGAAAAATGTTAAATGTATTATTGGATATTATGTTTTTCATAATTTGGCACTATTTTAAGCATGAAACTCAAAAGAACTTCTACCATTTTCTAGAGCACACTTGAATGATGATACAAGCCTTTTTCATCCCCAGAAGTGCTGCAAGGATGCAACTCTGTTGCACTTACTACAACACAAAACTATTTAAGTCTGAGGGCTAAAAATTCTCACAGCTGCATTAAAAAAAGAGGTTGAGAGGAGCAGCTGACTCACTCGTACCTGTTTGAGGTGATGCAAGAAATGTTGAAGAGACTCCCCACTTGTCCTGCCTTCATAAGCCCCCAGTACAAGTCCAGTCTAGAACAAAGTCAGTGAACTGGTACCCACTGCCAGGGCCAAATTCATTTGTCTTCAGAGAAAAGTATTGACAGCCAGACCTTGTTGCTACTCATATTACTACGTTGTTACTCCCAGACAGACAGAACTTAGCCTAATGTTTAGTCTAAGCCAGGACCAATCAGAATTTCCAAACCCAGCATGAGGATGATTAGCCTACTTGTATGCTGACCCAAAGAGTGGGCACCTTCAAAAGGACAATAGCATATAGACAGTGAGAGCTCAAACTGTTGTTCTCAGAGGACATGCCAATGCCCTCAACAGGGACGGAGGGGGGTGAGCTGATCACCCTCCAGACAAGCCATCCTGCAGGGACCATTCTTGCCAATGCAAAACATCAAAGTGGGCTGAGGTCATCTAAAACTTTTCACCCCTCAGTAAGGAGGTTTTCACTATAATGACCTTCTGTTACATCATTAAAATTTGTATTACCAGGGAAGACATGGTGTTCATGTGACTGTTATTCGATCACCAAAAGATTCAAGAAAAGAGGCCAAGTCAGTGTGTACACTGAACATGGTAGATGCATAGGTAGGAAATAATTAAATAACAACTGTGCAATGATGTTCCTGTGAAGTAGTGATGTTTTAAATGGAGATTTACAGAATCGTTGTTAGCTTCATATTATTGAGTTAACCTTGTGCAATATGACTATTTGCGGGAAAAGTCAGGTCCCAGAGGAGTCTTTCAATTATGCTGTGACTGTAAGAGCGCAGCAGGAGTGTCTATTTTTTATATTTGTGTAATGCAAAATAAAAGCCAATGTGGAAGCAGTAGATATATGATCTTTTGAAGAACATTATTCTGTGTAAAATTCTTTGTTCAGTTCTGGTTTTTAAGTTGGCTGTCAGAATGATAGAGACATTGCAATATACAAAGCAGTATAACTTAGTCTTTGTTCTGTAGGTCAAGCTGAATTCATTTCAGCAGCTAGGAACAGACTGTTGACTAATTTTTGATTCATTTTAAAAACAAATAGTAATTCCCCTAATAATCATAAGCAATTACAACTTAAAAAGCAAATTGCTACTTTTTCAATTTTTTTTTCAGAACAATAGGAGATCACCAAACACTATATATTTATCTTCATCTGGAGAAATTACAGGGGTGCAAAGATACATTTGCACAGCTAAAACCAATTTTTTTCCCTCTCTGACTTTATATGTACAATTTGAGAAACCTAAGACTTCTCTGTTTCCATTATGATCTTTTGCTTTCCGGGGAAGCAGCCTCTGAGTTTTGCCAGCCCATATCTGAGTTTTATTCTGTGTCTGAAAGCAAAGCCTCAGTGAAACAAAAAATTGTTTCATGAACACATTCTTTATAAAAATGGTGTTGTACTGGATTGTTCCAGCTGACACTAACACTCTCACTTTGTAGTCTGCAACTGTATTGTCCTCTACGTGTACACTCTGTGCTCTCAGGTCCTCTCCATTACAGGACTGCTGGTTTTACTGGAGCATTGGAAGATCAAAAGAGAACACTTTAAAGTTTCATAAAATTTATCTTTCTGGGGAGAAGATGTTCATGTGTGTTTTTAACTGTGGAATTCAGGAGAACACTCCAAAATTGTCCACCAAAATAGCTTTGCCTATCTTTTGGTTTTGAATCAATAGCCCAGTAAACTAAGTAGTATGGAAGGGGAGAGGGAAGGTGGATAGTCTCTACTCTCTTATGGAGGCTTTCTGCAGGTGGCCAGGTTGTGCATTTGGCTAGAGAACTGTACAGCAGAAACATTACAGAAATATTATACAAAATATTGTATAATATTATGAATCCCAAATGCCCATCCACACATGAATAAAACTCAGGAATATGACTTCAAAATTGTGAAATATAACAGCAATAAAAAAGTACATTTTCTTTCCCTTTATTTGTCTCACTCACTTTTAAACCCTTAGATGTTTTTTAAGCTTTTCCTTTCAACAAAGGAGTCAGTCCTACTTAGTCATATGAAGCCAAGATACATGCATGACCCCGAAATCTACCCTCTCAGAAAAAAAAAAAACAAAACATGAAGTAGTGAGAAACTCATGACAATATTTGCAAAAAGAATTGCTGACTTGTTGCTGAATCTGTCATTGACGTGGCTAACAGCAAGTTAGCTAGGCTCCATGGCTCAGAAGCTGGTTCTTCTGAGAACTTTCAAACTTAAATATCTACATATACTTTTCTAAAATCATGTTACTGTAGTGCCACGAGGTCCTGCCTAACCCTGCAGATAATCTTTGATCTTGAAATCTGGGCAAAATTGAAGCGATTCTCCAAGGTCTTTAATCTATTATGAGATTGTGCACATGCCACATTTAAAATAATTTGGAGAGTTGAGAGAAATGTACAGAAATAGATACATGCTCCTGAGAAGTTAATTAGACTGATATGAGATCAAGATTGGGATAATGACTAACATTTATTATCCTTAGCAGCTCCACGAAGCTTCTTTGACTGCCCCCAACAGTTTACCGAGGGAAGAGAAAAAGCCTCTTGGCTGATCTGTGTGGTGCTGTCATCTCCTCCTTCATTTAGCTCAAATGTCTTTCTGCACATTCCCATCTTCCCCAGAGGGTTTTAACTGATCTCACAAGTGGGAGCCAGTGAAGAGGCCCACACCTACCTTCCCCCATCCCTAAAGGTCCCATTTGAAAGTATGCCCCACACTTGGAACAATTAAACCTGAGATGCTATGAGGAATATTGTTTTTTCAGTACTGCTGGGTAGTTAAAAGGTGTTTCAGAATTGGAACAATATTTTCTTTGAAATATTTGATGTTTATTATTTCACTCTTTAAACAATATGAGAAGGAAAGCCTGTTTACTTAGAAAGACAATATGAAGATGCATGAGACACACTGATGATATATAGAAACAAAACCAGATTAATTTACCAATGTGACACTCTTTGTTTTTAGGTATACAAAAAGAAAACTGAAGCTGCCAAGAAGGAATATCTGAAGCAGTTAGCTGCCTACAGAGCAAGCCTTGTATCCAAGGTAACACAAAATGTATATACGTACACTCATATGTATAGTGACATATTGCAAACTATTTTCAGCATTTATCTGGTGCTGAGCACCACAGTATTTAGTGCAAATAGCCATGTTTGTTATTAACTTAACCTTAGGTTTAAGTTGCAAATGCTAAATAAACACAGTCATCTCTCCATGGAAAGATACCCTTTCCCTTCTGGTCATTAAGACAGCACTTCTTCAGTTTGGGAGTAACATCCCAGTTCAAAAGAAGAAGGGGGTAGTGGTAAACAGACCTCAGTATAACAAACATGCCATGCCAGGCAGTCACCATGCTACCTATAAGGGAAAAAAATGTATCTTACACAACATGCCCGGGTTTGGTTTTGTGGGGGGTTTTAAGTACTGATTTTTACCTTACAATCACAATACGGAAAAATTCAAACTCAGCTGACATTGCAAATTTTCATAAGAAAATGTGAATTTACATTTTACATCCAGCAAGCCATTTGTGTGAGCACATCATAGATCACCATTAGGACAATGATGGAATGTTCTTTACTGGAACACACCAGTGTATCCCAGGTAAACAGCTAGTAGCAATTTTCTAAATTGATTTATTCACTCATTCTTAATACCCATAATTTTTCAGTAGACTCTTTAAAATTTGTAAAATGCTTTTAAATATGCAGAAGAATGTGAAATTACTGCACTATGTCAATGAGAAAAAACAGTTAAGCAACTATTGAATCATACCAGTTAGAATCATTTGGTTTGGGTCTATCAAAACAAATATTTTGTTCTAAAGAAAACCAATTTTAGAGGCAAAGAAGGACTGTCATATAGGACATGAGTAGAACTTTTTTGTTAGTTTCGAATTTTTGGGGGGTCGTACACAATACTTCTCTGTATATTATATTAATTTGCACAGGGAATCACTATATGATTAGCCATACAAAGACCTTTCATGCATCTTTCTACATTACCTTAGTATTTGCTTGTTCTGAATTTAACAGTCTGAAATATGAGTGTCACCTTACTCACTTTTGGGGGTTGTGTCTTATGCATTTTAATTTTTTATCTACCATTATAAATACTTGTGCATTTAGTTAAAGTGATTTACAGGGTACCTTTAATTTCTGTATTAAGACTGTTTGGTTCCAGAAATACTCATTGCCTTCAGAAAGAATACCATGTGCACAAACAAATCTTTTTGAAATAGCTTGCTTATTGGCAAAACATAGGTCTAAAAAGCTCAAAATATTCCAATAGTTTTCTAAGAAATGCATGAAGCCAACTTTTCACTTGAGAAAATGATTTAGATGTCATTATTCAGCACATCACGGACTGTTTACGTTACACTCTAAGTAGCTTAATTTTGAAATGTCACATATACAGAACAAGATTTTTTTGGTCTGGTTTGGTTTGTTTTTTTAAGAGAAAAAAGTATATTATGGCGTTTTCTGAGGTTTGTTTTTAGAAAAAAAATTGGAAGATTTTTAATTAGTTCAGTGCATGAATTGATTTGTGCAAATATTTAAATTTGTTGTTAGTCAGAAAAGCACTGAAGCATTTTCTTAACTTTTCAGCAGTTATTTAAATTCTGCCTATAATTTAATGTTTTCCTCTAGTGTGGAAAGTGTAAAAATATAAACTTAATAAAGCTGAGTACTGATTGCTTACTATCGTGAACACACTCAGTAAATCTAGCAGAGCTGGCATGTAACTAAAGCAAGTCCATTTTGAAATAAGGATGCAAAATACCCAGTTGTAATATAATATCAGTATATTCTACATTATCATTATTAAATATTTATGTGGCACCAGAAGAGTTGTAGTTCTTTAGACAAGCCTGTAAGCATGAGGAAGTATATATAATACATTATTAAGATTGTTTGGAGTCCACATGGTCTTTTATGCCCATGTGTTATATTTTTATCCATAAAAGCTACTTTTAGACAAGATTATTAAGATTCCAAGACCTCAATCTCAAAAGCTTAGACATGCCAAAAGTAACATACCTTTACCAAAAATGCTTTAATACAATATTAATGATTTACTCACATTATATGTTTTATACTTTATACCTCACTCTGTGTTAGTCTCATTTCATACACTTATAATCAGGTGTTCACTCTAGGTCCTCCTGAGTTGTATTTACTGCATGTTATTTAACCTTGCTTTTTTATAGGATTTTCTATGCTGCTCATCCCAGCAATGTTTTAGTGCAAAGAAATCCTCACTAATATTCGAGAGCAGGAAGTTTATATTGTCCATATTTTCAAACTCAACTAAATCATTGGGAACTCAGGTGTTCAGTAATTTTAGGCGTTTTCCTTGAGATGTTCAGTTGTGCTTCACATCACATCAGGACACCCTCTTGCTATCCAAACGATAGGAGTTACCCATTTATCGAGCTTTCTTCCTTATCTCCTCCCATAGGTCAGTAGGAAGAGGTGCTCACAAGCAGGCAAGGGTGCTTCTCAGGCCCCCTCTGTCCAGTTCAGCAGCTGCTCTACTTCCCAAAACATCTACTTACCAAAACAACTGCTCTACCCATTTCCTAACTTTTCAACACTGATTCCACCACTTTTTCATGAAGTATTGCTGTTTTTTAAACAACTAGTGAGTGTATGTGAGTGTTTGTGTATATTTTTCTGCATTTATTTGCAAGTCTTCTCTTTTCTAAAAGCAAGGAATGGACATATGCCATGTTCTGTCTGAGTGCTCCAGATTTGGAGTTGAATTAACTGCACCTATCTTGGCCATTTGAGGTTCCAGAATAGTCAAACCAGAAGATTGCAGGGAAATGGGGTAAATCTCATTTTGCCTGGCGATTTCTTAGCCTCTGCCTGACAGCCGAATAAGGACATTCAGATATATTGTTTTTCATTCCAAGCTGTGGGATTGAATGGAATATGAGGTGGGAATGATGGCCTTCTCCATGATGCTTGGCCATTTGCCCCTTCCTCTCCTTTGTCCTCCTCTCCCCTCCCCTCCTCTTCCCTCTCCTTTTCTTCTTCACTCTTCTCCTCCCCTCTCCTCCTCTCCCCTCTGTCAACAGCAACTTCAGTAACAGGATTGCCAGCCCACCTCTGGTAGACTTTTAAATGCTTTTGTGATGTCTTCATAAGGTATGGCTACCTCCCAGTAAATAAGATAAACGTATGATTGTATAAATATGTCAGTATGGATTAATGCTCATTCAATTTATCAGTATATTTGCTGTATTTTCTCCTTTTTTATGATAGTTGAAATTAATGGGTCTGTTGTTGAGTTTGTTCATGTGTGTAGGAATTGATATGTAAAGTAAAAACACATAACAAAGCATTATATCTTCTGCTATGCAGATTGCCATATTGTTTATAGTACTGACTAAGCCTTTGCATTGTAAACAAGTGTCTTTATATTTGCCCTTAGTTGCAACTTTTAGTACTATTCAGGTCCAGAAATGCAGTCTCCGGTATCTGGTAATTTGTATAGCATTACATAAAATGCTGTGAATTGCAATTTTACTTTTTCATAAAACAAGCACTTTTTCCAGCTTAACCAGCCTTTTTTCTGGCTGACATTAGAGTTTTTGCTGCATATTTCAAATATATATATATTTAATACAGATATATATGGGTAAATGTTAAATACTATATTATATATGTTCATCTATGTATATTTATATAACAATATATGCATATTATGTATTAAACATGCCTAATATATTTATGAGCACATAAGTGATACATATATGTATGTTAAATATAGCAATACAAATGCAACCTTCAGTAGTACAAAAAAGTTTCTCTTCCTAGTTTTATTCTTTTTTACTAAATGAATCTTTAGTTCTCTCTGTGTAGTGACAACTTCAAGTTTCATGCAGACATATTTTAGTGACTATGGCTGAAGCTAAAACCTGTCAACAAGGAGAATATTATTCAAATTCAAAATGCTCAAGCATATTTCAAAACTGATGTTGTATCTAAGTCAAAGTGGTGTCCTCACTTGACTTTGTAGTGAATGCACTGTACATTTTTCAGTTTTGTGGACAGTGCAGATTCTTTCAACATGTAAAATTGCTTTTGAATTATATGGCAGACTTAGCTTTCCTAGTCCATCATCTTGCAATTGGGGTTCATAAGAAAACTAAAGGTCATATCTAGTAAGACTGGCATTGCCTTAATGCCATTAGCACAGCAATTTGTAACCAGAGAGTTCTGGGCACCCAAAATATCTGGTAGACTGCCTATGTTGTAATACAAATGATCAGCCTAAGGAATTCAGGTCTCTTAGGACTGCGGTGAATATACATGGAAAAGTATACCTACTTGTAAAAAGCAATATGGACACCAAACCCACACTACAAACCCAAAACCAAAACAGTAAAATTGGTAATAGTTTCCCATTTTGTGTGTGTATGTATGTGGTAAGAGCACCTGCCTAACATATAAAAAGGCAAAAAGATATATCAGCTCTCCTAGATCAAGCATTTCCCCACTCCTAAGTAAATGTGGATGTGCAGGTGTGCTCTCTCCACAATTTGTTTTCTGTAGCTCAGTGAATCCCAAATTCTTTTCTGCACAGCGGCCAAGCTTCAGATGTAAGGGAGCACTGTATCCTGGCTCACTCCTTCCTGAAATAAGCAGCTGGTGGGGTCTAGGACATTGCTTTGGGGAATAAAATTCCTAATATCTCTTGACAAGAGTCAGTGGCTGAACTGTCTTGTCTCCTGGTCAGTGCTTTAACAAGTTGGCTACTGCATACAAGGAGAGCAGCGTCCCTTCTGCTGTTGGCAGAAAGGCACCTAGTTCTGAGAACAGCTTTTCCTATGTTATATCTAGCCCCAGTCCATGCAGATGTTTTTGAAATTTCATAAACCAATTTAGGCTATTCTCAGTGAAAGCATAAGAGAAATAAATAGGGTTATGTTTGATGCATGTTTGGGGGTTTTTTTGGAGCTAGAAGCTGCTACAAGGCGAATGGAAATATTTCCCTTAAAATAATAACAAAAAAAATCCCAGAATGATGATATACACATACATTTTTTACTTTTTTTCCATTAAACATTAGAATCCCTAGCTGGGAAAACTATAATGTAAGGCTTTTAAAGCAGGTAATTCATACTTCTGTGATACCTCATTCTTTCATTATTTCTGTAGTTGATATGATGTAGTCAGAAATTTTCAAAGAATCGTAAATAAAATTATGCATGTGCAAATACGCAATGTCTCAGAGTATCTGGTAAGTGAACATGTATATTTATAAAACAATTGTCTAATCTCATAATAACACAAGTCCAACCATTTTTTGTCTAGCAAGGAAACCGACTATCTACTGCAGCTGAAAATATAGAGCAAACTATATTTAAGTTAGTGTCATGAATTTGATTTGAGGCTAAATCATGTGATGCTTTACATTCAGCAGTGCAGAAATCGAGAGATGCTCTCACATAATTTCTGCCAAAAATGGCAGAAATGTCTTGAGCTTGATAGAAGCCAGATTTTGATTTGGAGAGCAACTGTGTTTGGTTTTGAAGTGAGTTAATAAAACTAGATTTCACTATTAGCCTAGTGCTTCCATTTGGGGAATTAAAACACTTGTACCAAATTAAAGTTGCATATCCTTTATCACATGTACCCAAGTTACATTCATAAAACATCCATTTTTACTCACATACCCTAAATGAATCCATGCCAATCCTCTGTAGATGATGACAAAATGTATATTTAGATTTGAAGATGTTCTTCTGAGCCACCTCGACTAATTAGAGATGACAATCCATGGCTTACTCCTTTGTTCTGAAATATCAAGAATGTGTCAAAAAGCTTTCTGAACTCCCTAGAGTCCCAGATGTTATTGCAATAGGTGACTAGAATTAACAAAATATGAAACATCATTTGCTAAGAGCCTCTTGTGACTTAGGTAGGAAGGCAGCTGTACTTCAAATATGCATATGAAGTTATCTATCATAGTGTGTAGAGTTAAGTCAAAGGAATCTCTGAAGGAGTTAAAGAGCTAAGCAGGAAAGAGAAAACAGTGCCAGCAAGGAGCCTTTCTCGCATAAACAGCTTCACGGGGGTATTAATAAAATGGCTGAGCCCGTGCAGGCTAGAAGAAGGGATTCTTCTCAAGGACAGGCTTGGGGTTGGAAGTGACCTAAAATGTCAAAAACGTTAAAAACGGACAGGATTATGTGAACACAGAAAAGCTGAGAGAAGGAATAAACAATTCAAGATGTTCCTTCCACCAAAGAGACAGCAAAGACAGCAGATGCAAACTTAAGCTTAGGTAAGCTTTGTAGGAGCTGCATAAATTATGCAGCCAATTTCCTTCTATCTACCTCTTTAATGTCACAGTACTGAAGATAACTCATTTTAAGCTGAGTCAGGCCTGCTGAAGTTTGTTTACAGCCTGCACAGCCTGGACCATCCTGGTACTAGCTGACATAATCACTGCTGTCACCTGAATGTAACCATCATTCTGGTCACAGAATCAAAAAATTGGTGAATTCCTCAGCATGCTTCAAGTGACACCAGTCACTACATGTGGGAATGGCACCATCATGAAAAGGGACAATGTGGCAACTATGTAGGTTTATGACACATATTCATGTGAAACCTGAATTAAGTTAAACTCTTTTTTCGGCCTTGAAATACTCACATAGTACATGTTCCAGTCTATAGAGAGAGGATGCCAGACGTCCGTTTCTCCTTTAAAGAGAAGCACCTGTTTCTCATTTAAAATATAACTATGTTGCACCATTTTGGCTCTGTAAAAAAAATTTCTGATTTTGGAATATATTATGTTTACCCGCAAGTAAAGCTGTTTGGTTTTTTTGCTGTTTGCATATTGGCCATAAGGCTCACTCTTTTGCCCTTCAAGAGGTCTCTCAGCATGTATTTAAAGGACGCATGGGCATGGAATAGTACAAGAACATTTACTGAATGTTCTGAATGTACTGAATGTATTTACTGAATATTTTACTACAAAGGAAAGCTTAATTGGTGTTGTTAATAAAGAAGCATTTAGATAATATCTGATCTGTAAACAACTGAAATTATATTGTTCCAACTGAAAGGCTTTGATCATTAACTAATTTTGTGAAATCAATAGAACAAGAAAAAGAACTCTTTTTTCTCTGTAAATAGAACATCTCTGGTTTCTTTGAAAGAACACTGCCTTTTTGATTTTACGTTGCAAGGAGAAATATTAGTTGAGTACTGCTTTCTAGAGTGACATTATTACAAAAGTCTATTTAATTCCCACGCATTATGGCTGTATATTGTATGTTGTAGCAGATAATATATATATATAGTATGCTACAGTAGATAAGGATGCTGAAGATAAAGCATTTATGCGTTATGTAAATTGAAGATGTTCATAGGCATTATGTGTGTATATATCTATATAGTCCTACTTGCTGGCAGCATTTCTAACTAAAACTGCATTAATATGTTAACAAATGAAATAAGTATGGGCACTTGTAGTTTCTAGGTATGCTTCTGAAGAAATACAGGTCAAAAGTACTGGTCCTCAACTGGGAATGATTCTCCGCCTCTGTTAGGCAGATCCTACTTGGTTTTCATAAAAAATGAAATGGACCTGCAGATATTAATACTGAAGTAGCAGTAACAGTGTTGGGCTGTGATCCAAATTCTGTTGGAGTTAGTAATAGAAGATTTTCTTTTTAATTCGGTAGTCCAAGGATCAGGCCCTTAGAGTACTGCCTTGTTAAAACATGTCCTTGCTTTACTTTCAACATGGATGGTGTTTATGTTCCAGCTGAAATGGGGTTAGAAGTGCCAACAGTAGCCAGAAGGCAGTCACAGGTTAGAAAGAGAATCAATACCCATGTAGGTTTCAAGTGCTGTTTGGTTACCCAGATACAGAGGTGAGCGTTTAAAGTGTGACTTTTCAAAGTGGAAGTAAAATTATATCCCAAAGGAAGCTGTGGAGATGCCAGAATGGCATTGCCTAGGCTGCTGCTTTTTTCTCTGACACAAGTAAATTGAGCAGGATGCCTGCCGAAAAAATTATTTCTCAACCATAAGAGTGAGTTGTATGTTATGCGATGAGGGAAATCCCAATGTCACTTTTCTCTAAGGAACAGATATACTCCTTGTGCCTGAATTCAGTCTGTGATAAGGAGGACCATTAGTCCCAGGGCAGTTCTCAGTAGAAAAGAATAGCATAACTGTTAAGCTTAACCCCTTAACCTAATATAATTCTTTAATTTGGTAATTAAGCATAAGGAGTTTTGGCACACATTAGAAGTAGATGACAAAGTTCTCTTTGCTCTAGAATTGGAAGGAAAGGCACAAGTTTAGTGAAAACCATGGGGAAGAACTTGATTCAGCACTTTCCAAACTGTGCAAAATTATCAACTCTGAACACTTTCTCTGAAGAACATCACTCATTAGTATCATCACACATTTCCTTCAAAATACAATACAAGTAAAATAATTCTGTGGACCAAGGGTTATGACCCACCAGTACTTTTGGTTAATATAATTATATTTATCATTGGAGTTACAGTAGTACTTATTTTGTTTCCTTCCTTTCCTTACTTTTCTTTTACTTTCATTATCTTTCTGTTCAGATATCAAAATGTTCTTCCCTCTTTTTCTTTGTGTTTTGGTAAAACTAGATTCTTGGTCAGGGGTGGGGAGGAAAATGGCTTTGCATTGTGACAAAAGTGCAGTCATACTTTCTCTGTAGCATTCCATTGCTTTGGCCTACTAGGTTATCTTCACCCTCTGATTTCTTATTTTTTTAAATTTAGGCAATAGTATTAGGTGATGATGTTAGTTGGAGAGAGAGGTCCATAGGAAATCCTTCTCCTAGCCTATGAAGAACTTGAAGATCTATAAGTAACGCTTTGACCTGATCTCTAGTACAAGTATAAGCCATGCAAAGAGCATAAACGACTGTCAAGAAAAACTAATTTGTGGTCCTAGTGTATATTCGCTAATCTATGTATGAAATACTGCCACCTACCGTAAACTAAATATAGTATTCTGTCACCCTCTAGTGGTGAGTCTACACCACCGTTCTGATAATAGTGATCAAAGATGTTCTCACTAGAGATCTAGTAGAAGACCTTGTTACCTGTAGGAGGTAACAGGCTCCAATGTTTGGTGACCTGTGTGTACAGATTTGTAATTTTGGTCTCCACTGCGTATATCTGCAAATGAATTGTATTCTAGAACTTAATCCCAAAAATCAGAGATGTAAATTGTGTTGGCTTGGGGCAGATTAATTAGAGAGTTTTAGGGGCTTTTTAAATTATTTCTGTGCTCTTCTCCTTGGATAAGGCAATAGAAAATTTACTTAATTCCAACCTGCAAACTTGGGGAACATGACTGTGCATTTGGAACCCATATTCGCTAATGAAATCCCTTTGCTCTTAATTCCTAGGTTTACCCATGATAAAAGTCCTTATCTAAGACTGTCTGATGCTTTACTGGATAGGTGCAATGCCCATTCAATTCTGTGAATGACGTAATTGTGTCTGAAAGGGTAGCATGACTTATGCATCATATATGCCTCTTGGTATATTTCACAGTAAAGTAACGTAACTAAGCCAAAGTATTTGAATCACCTATTCTATTAGCTTCAGCAATACTTACAAAATCTGCATTTATGACCTATCTGCAGAAAAAGCTGAAAGTGCAGTATGCTGGAGAAGAGCATTTAATGGGTTCATTTATCAAGATTCCCAGTAACTGGTAGTATTGATGTGATTTACACGATATTGGAGAATTTGGTTTCACATCACATATGATTCAAAGTATCCTAAGTTACAGTAAAATACTTGGTCTTAAACTGAAGTGTTGTGCTTTTCAGTGGATCAAGAGGTGGTGAAACATATACAAAGCTGATTCATAGCTTAAGACAACTGAAACAGTCCATTTTGATCACTTTGCAGAGCTCTTCTCAGAGGTATAATGAGTGTTATTCATCTCTGACCGGAGACTGTACAATTCCTCTTGGCATAACATAATATTTAAAGTATCAAATAATACCATCTATATGTCTGTAATTTTGTCAGTATGGGCCATGCATTCACGTCTTATGTGTGAACTCAGAATTGCCCAATAACGAGATTGGTTCAATGTATCTTTGTTAAAGAGGCGGCATCTTTGTAGTTACAAATGAAGTGTAAGTATGTATCAGTATGACACAAATAGCGCTGCAAAGGTTTTTTGATACCTCCTCACCAGGAGGAATTGTTTAAGCGATCTGCCCTTAGACGCTTCGGGAGCAATTATCCCTGCTTGGACTACACAGCACCTGCCTGCTACATCGTGGAAAGACAAACTGTTTTCATGAGGGGACCATGCTCTAAATAAAACTTCCAGGTTTCTCAAGAAAGAAACAGCATACACCTCCTGTAATGTGTAAGAAGTGTGGGACACTCAAGAGGAGGCTCCTGACCACACTGCTAATTAGCAAACATTCTGAATCGCTGAAATTTCAGTAAATTTCATTTTTTGCCAGTTTTTGCTCCTACAGTCATGAGAGTGTTCTAAATATACAACTGGGAAGAGAGGGGGAAGATATTTCCCATGTTGTCATGAACATTCATTCAATGTTTTAAAAATAATATCCAAATAACAGCAGATTTTTGAAGCTACTTTCAGTCTTTTATGTCTGCATCTGAATCCTGCAAATACACACATAATACATATTGCACACATGTACACTCATATGTGAGCAGAGCCAGACAGATCCACAGAGACAGAGATTTGCGCTCATTTTATCATATTCATATAATTTTTCTTCATTTACTGGAGAAAACAAGGTTTTTTTGCTAAGGGAACTGCAGTTATACTTAGGGAAAATTAATTTATCGTTTGCGTCTTTATCATCACACATAATGAAGCAATTTCAGTAACGTACTTGTCAAAGGATTGTTGGTGATGGTGCATCCTTCAGAAAGAGTACAAATAGACTTCACTGACCCTGGAGTGCTAAGAGTAACACAAAACTTACTCTGACTTGTAAACTGAGCAAACATGACATGGAGATCACAGAATAAGGGCGTATATGTGTCTTTTAGCCTTGTTTTGACAAAGTGACTTCTTTCTCCAGAGGGACATTTCTGCCATTTTTTTTCAGCATGTTTCACCTTTCACTGACTATTAATCCCAGTATGTGTTAACTTCAAATTATGGTTCCCGCTTATAAGCATATGGGAGTCAATTCTTAATTTTTTTTCATCATTTTTTTAAGCACACAGTTTGCACACAGGATATCCAAGAAAATAAAGGTATGAAAAACAACTGAGCAAACTGAGTTTAAGCAAATGTAGCAAGTTATAAATATTAGAACAAAAAGTATTATTAAAATTCACATTCATTAAAGGACAGTTTTTATTATTAGCAACTTTAAGAAATTGGGGCAGTCTATAACATTTCTGAAAATCTGTACAGTTTCTATGCGGTATTCTTCCAGCTTTAGTAAGATAACTTCCCCATGTTTGATGCAGTCTAACATTTATATAGACATCAGTTTTAAAAAGAATTTTCAGAACCTTATGAATTGGATCAACAAAGGAAGTTTTGTTAAAAGTGAAATTATTCAGAATATTTTTTATTTCTTGTAATGCATGGCGCATGTAACAATGTTTGGTGGCATCGATAGCATTCCAGGACAGAATACTTCAAAATAAAGGCATTAGCACAGCAACTAGTGTATTTGTTGCATGCATTAGAACAGCTGATGGGGTTTAGCCTCTTCATCATGTTAGCTAACTGATAAAGCACTATTATCATTATCCATGTGTACGATAGAGGACACTGAAATTCTTATCCCAGTTTGCAAATGAGAAAATGAGACATGTCAAAGATCACTGCAGACTTTTAGTGGAACCCACCCTACTGAATCTCTTTTCAACTAGGCTGTCAAGTCTGAGGTCAATAGTTGTGGCTGCTTATGTGAATAAATGTGTCAGGCTTGGTTGTCTTTGTTATGTAAGTTATTAGGTCACTGATGCCAGTTCCAAGTTTGGAAAAAGAAAGATGCCAGGCTAGACCAGTAAACAGAGGACCTAAATTACTTTTTTTTTTTTTTACAATGTTGAAGACAGAAGTGTAAGGTAAAAGGGATTCATTATTTTTCTAGTGTAGTGACCAAACTCCATTTCATGGACAATTGGATGGTCCAGATATACATGTTTTCCTATGGTGTGACTCTTGAACAGACTTCGGGGGTAGGACAGCCACATTTGGTAGCTTTTAAGTATTGTCTGATTTTTTGTTTTTCTCAACAGAGCTACAGTGAACCTGTTGATGTTAAAGCTTCCCCACAACCTCAGATGATTAATTCAAAGCAGTCAGTGTTTCATGGGCCCGCCCAGGCTCACTCTGCACTGTACCTCAGTTCCCACTACCACCAACAACCAGGAATGAATCCTCACATCACTGCCATGCATGCCAATATCCCCAGGAACATAGCACCCAAGCCCAACAACCAAATGCCAGTGACTGTTTCCATAGCAAACATGGCTGTGTCCCCTCCGCCACCTCTTCAGATCAGCCCCCCTCTGCATCAGCATCTCAACATCCAGCAACACCAGCCGATTTCAATGCAGCAGTCTGTTGGAAACCAGCTACCAATGCAGGTCCAGTCTGCTTTACATTCACCTACAATGCAACAAGTAAGTTTGAGCTTTTCAGCTGTCTGGGGAATTATGTCATTTTTTCGGGGTGAATGTGGGGAGGGGAATCATCCAGATGTTGAAACAGTGAGGGAGATTTAAAGCTGTGGATTAGCTTCAGTGTTGCAGGTTCCAAAGCTATGATAGTGTAGGGTTAGTCTTTCAAGCGCAAGAGCAAATGATGAGTTTACCCAGATGATGGAAAATTTCAGTAGAACTGTTTGTGCTAGCAATGATGCCCATCATTGTCTGTAGTCCCATATGCAAATCTGGGAGTACCCTGAAATATAAGTGAAATGTTAAGTCTTCAGGAAACACATTTTACCAACAAAACACAGGCATGTGTATAAAAAGATATAATTGTAGCTTGTGCTGTTATCCTTGTGCTGACTGTGGCGTAGAACAGTCAGAGGGAACATGTAGCAACACAAGTTGTGTTGAACCTGTTAGATTAAGGGAACATGAGTTTATGCTGCATTCATAACTTCATTTTGCTAGATAGATATACCCTCTTTTTACTGGAAATAAGTGGGCTGTGCCCACAATCCCAATATGGTGGCTTTTTTGCTCGGTTTTTTGTTGCTTTTTTTTTCACTCCCAATGTTTTAAATAGTTGATTCTCAATACATTTCATGGGAGTTCTGAATGATTGCAGACCAACTGCGGTATTGTGACTTTCAGGCCCAGGCTTGTGGAGGGCTAGAGCAGATAAGTTGTTTATTTAATGAGAGAAAATTTCTTTTTGTATTGGATGAGATCTGTCTATCAATAATAGGATCTTGCTTTGCAAAGTGCTGTTAGAATGAAAATTTTTTTAATGGAGTTGCAAGAATCTAAAAGATTTGTATACACAAAACTTGTCAGTTCTGGCTGATAATGCATAGTCGTAAACTTGCTGCATGTTTTAAATTTCTCTATAAATTCACCTTTGCTAACAAGGCATTTGCATTTGCTTTGCAAGCCAGAAACCTTGTGTCTTAAGACTGGTCTTTAGAGATGAGAATACTTGCACACAAATCATAACTTCTAGCTGGGAGAACAGTTTAACAGGGAAAGAAATTTTCCAAAGCAGAAAAAAACCAACCAACCAAACAAAAGAGTTGAAAGCAACCTGGACTGATAAACTTAGGTGTAATCAGGATGATTTGGACTTTTTCAGAGGCTTTGATCTTAGTTCAAAGAGTGATTTGGAGTAATCAGGAAGGAAAGTTTGTAGAGTGTTTACAACTTTCAACTAGTCTAGTCTATTTTTCACAATCAGAGTAAACAGACTTATGACCACACATATGTAGAGTTATGTGTTCTTGAAGGTTTTCCTATTAGTTAGTGTTAGCGTCCTGGGAGAGCCCATGCTCAAGTCTCAGAGAAACTCAGGAACTGACCCCAAGCCTGGGCAACTGTAAATAGCTACAGAAAGTCCTAGACAGGGGAGCCAGGGAGGCCTGTCTGGAGGTCCTAAGCCTGATGGAATACTGGTTGAACATAAAGGCTCAGAGTAATTAGACAGAAGCAATGCTCTTCTTGTTCATTTACCAAACATGAAAAATTACATCTGTGACTGCAACCTGTTGAGATCCTATAGCTATATTTCAGCAAGTTTATGTTGCAAAGTGATTCAGCCTTCTAAGTTCAGATTGTTTGCCAAGTTCAGTGTCACTTGTACATTACTTGTCCAGTGCAGAACTAAAGAAGATCAAACCCCTTATGTCTTTTCCAGAATCATTGCCAAACATTATTTACTGAATAGATTTGAAAATCGGGCTCTATTTATTGAATTTATAGTACAGTAGGGGCTAGAAAAAGATGTAATGCAGATGTTAGATACTTACATATTTATACAAAGAACATCATTATTGTATGAACCCAAACACTTAGGCATTACTCTAAACCATTACATACTACAAAAAAAAGGTAATATAATATGAATCTTCTAATGATTTATTTTACTGAGTTGCATGCTTGTAGCATATGGTGTGTGCATCAACGGCTTGAGAGTACTTTCAACGGTCTGTGAAACGCGTGGAGTGCAGTTGACTTGGTTCTAGCTTAAGAGAAAATACATACTAAGTTGTAGAAAACAGGTCTCTAGAAGTCAGTATGTAGACCTGTGTCATGATGAGTCTTTTGTTTTACTAAGGACAATTACAGTTAAGTAAAAAGTGCTATACCTCTGTGTTCCTGTTCTCCTTTGTTAAACTCACAAAATTTTTGGTTAAATACTTTTTGCCAACTCATATTCCTTAGTCAGAAAGGCTGGTGCTTATAATGAAGATACCATGGTGAAATATTTCTAAGTTTCACTCAAGGTGACAGGTGCTTGTTACTTGTTGAAATGGTACACTGCCAATCCACGTCTCTTTAAGTACTGTGGAATACTTACAAAACAATTTATTTTTCTTTCACTCCTGCTTTTGTATCAAAGTAATGCAACTTTTGAGCTCTGGAAAATCTGTCATTTCACTTTGAAATATTCATAATTTTCTTTTCCTTTTTTTTTTAGCATACAACAGTTTATAGAGTTTATGAATTATTTTTAAATACAGAATTCATTTCCTTTGATGTTGGCAAAGACGAAGCAAAATGCATATTATATTTTAGGGTAACAGGTGTACTAACACCACTGTATTTGCCATGACAGAACAGAACAGTGGTATCCTCTTCAGTTTCTTGGGTATGACGTTTTCTAGTCTACTCAAAAAATTATAGAAAACACTATCCCCAGGATTTCATACTGCATTAGAATACAAAAGACAGGTTGGCCACCAGGAGGCAAACAGCAAAAAGTCAAGAGACTATAACCGAAAAATAAAGGCTCTTTCTGACTCAGTTGTCAAAGGACTCTGCTCTCCCCTCTGCTCGAAACTGAGCAAACACTCTGCTGATCACAGAGCACGTTAAAGAGGAAAAGATGTAGTGGGGAAAGAAGCAAGCTCTCCCAACAATGGCAGCAGCACAGAGTCAGCAGCAATGAGGAGAAAGAAGAGGCACCATGCTGTATGTCTGGCCCATGGTGAGGAGGGAAGGGGAACTCTGGGTATGAGGTTCAGTCTCAAACAGCGCTGTGTAGACCAGTCTTCTACATAAAAAGACAGCCAAGAGGAATAGAAGAATATGTATTCTGATAAAGGAGAAGCAATAGGTGCCTTTAATTCGACTTCTTTTCACTTCTTCTTCCCTCACCTGGCTGTATACCATCATTGCAAGCTGTGCTGTAGGCATGTTAGAAGCAGCAATCACTGCTCCTACCAGTGGTGGGTTCTCTTTTTTTCCCCTTTTTTTCCCCTAACATTCAGCTTTGAGATAGTGCACGGCTTACTAGTGTGACACTCTGTGGTAGCAGACTGTGAATCTCTGCTCTCTACAGATGCCCTGCTTTATCTGTGGCTCTGCAACGTTTGGTCACTCATTTTCTCCAGAAAAAGGAGGATAGTTTCATATCAAAGATCATCTTGCAGTTAGTCTGAAGGACTGCCAGGTCCAAGAAAATTCACATAAAGATCCAGATTTCAGTACTGGCAACCATAAACACAGTTCTCCAAAAACCACTGTGCTTGAAATCCACAAACTCTTCTGTGTGTAACTTTGAGAAGGGACTGATAAGAAGTGCTGACCTGGGGAGAGAGTTCTGCTCCCACTGCTTCCAGGACAATGAGCTGATCTTCATCAGCTCCACAGGGAACAGCATGTCCTTCTCCACATCCAGCATTCCTTGCCTGCACGTGTGCAGCCGCCAGATCAAGGGAGACTGCCAGCTGGAGAAGGCAATCTCCATTGGGAGTCCACAAAAACTACGGAACATCAAGATCAGAAGTGTTGGTAGCCAAAAAATCCTCAGTGACTGAGCAATTTCTGTTATTTTTAAAATCAAACAACTCTGTGGAGTATGCAGCTAATGCAATGCATCCAAATTGTTCTGAAATGCACAAGGCAATGTAAAATTTTGGTATTAGCATTTTGGTCATATGCCTAACATTAGTAAATATTTTTTAATTTCCTTTAAACCATCTTCTCTATTTTGAGTTATCTAAATTGTGACTTCTGTGAAGCAGACTATTTTGTCTCTTTTACCATCTGTTCCAAACCAGTTAATGAATAAATTAAATAATGGCCACTACTGTAGACAAGGGTGCTTGTTTCCAGTGATAATCCTTTAAACTGTAGAAAAATGATCATTTAGTTATATTTTCATACTTAGATTTAACTTAGATCCTGATTTCTATTATCTTTAACTTCTAATTCTGAAATATACTATATTTTTCTTAAATATTATTCACAAGAGCCATGTTAAAGTTTTGCTTTTCAAAGTCAAAATCCATTGTGCAGCACTTTTTCTTTCATCCACTTTTGATACACTCGCAGTATATTAGAAGAGTGTGATTTTTCTTTCATTAAATGCTCATGTGATCATCTTATCACTGTATAATTTTTTAACTGAGTTCCAGTCTGTTTCTTAGGTTTGACATGATGTTTAATTTTTACTTAGTTGTCACTAGATGATCTGATTCTTAATCCTTGTCATTAACATTGGCACAATTTCTCCAAAGTTCAGCTGCAACCTGTTTTCACTTGCAAGGTCATTCTTTCCTTTCTCTACTCACACACACATTTGTGTTTCTTTCTGAGTATACTCTGCTATCCAGCCTGTTGTACTGTGCTGTTTGGTGTGAAGAGTGATGAGACCAAGGATTCACTCCCCCAAATATGCCCAGTCTTATTAAGGAACCCTTTTAAGTAGCCCTGCTGGAAGCATCGCCTTCTCTGCTCAAAATCCTTCACCCCAAGCATTGTATGGGATGATGAGTCCCATTACAGTCTCTGTCCTACTTCAGTTCACAGGTAGAGCAAGCAAAACTGGATTCTTCATGTCTAGTAACCATGGCTGCAAGTGCATATGCATAACAAAGCAACAGAAGATTAATGTATGTCACATTTTATTTTTTTTTTAATAATAACTCATTTCAGTCTACTTTTAGGTATTTCTTTTCCTTTAGAAAATAAATGTATACAGCAGGATGATTGCATAGCCTGCCAAAAATAATAGCCTCATTTTTTCTGGTATATATTTTATATACAGCAAACTCAGGGACTGGCTGATTTGTCCAGATTTCTTCTTTTTTGTTAAGCTTTGTCTTCGAATGAGGTCAAGAGAAAAAAAAAATCATTAATATCTGTCAACTTCCTTTATAACCTTAAGGAAAAATCTTCGTATGATATCACACAGACAGATTTTCAATTTCCTTGTGTAATAAACAGATGCTTTAGGATTTGGATGTAATTTAAAGGTTTAAAATATCACATTGAGATTGATGAATAAATCAGTTGTGAAGACAAAAACATTGATGCCTGTTGAAAATACCTCTCCAGACAGGCAGGAAATGAAATTAGTTCCTAGTAAAGTGTGGAGATGAGGATCACTCTTTAGTTCTGCTGCAGGCTTTTTAGGACTTGCTATAGTGGCACAACGAAACTGCTAGGGCTACAGAAATCTAATTAAAGAGCAAATGTCCCTCCTGACATCGAATTAATCTTTATCAAGTTCCCTATTTTTATTTCAATCTGGAACAAGAAAAATGAAATTTAAAATTCTAGGCATGTTGCAAAACAGTTGGTGATTTTCTCTTGAGCATTACAATGCAAAAACATTCAGCATTGTTTAATTAGACCTCGAAGCACTCATTTTCTGAACACTTCTTATTTCATCATTGTTTGTTAAGGGCTTACATAAATAATACACAAATATTTACCACAAGCCTGGTACGAGGCTGTCTCCCTCTATTGTACAGAACTATACTTCCATAGCTTTTTCTGTTGGTGAAAAAGCTGAAGTGCTTGCATCTTAAACAAGACCATACTTTATCAGTCCTTCATACTGAGTTCAGGGTCCTTAAATTACTTTGCTTTAACAAGCATGCTTTCCAACACCCACATTGCAGGTATTCTGGTAGCCCTCAACCCCTCCCAGAGGCACAATTGAGTTGCTTCTGGAGCTGGAGCCTGACTCAGATACCCCTGCACCATGTTAGGATTTATCACCTGTGTGTCCTAAGAAACAGGACAATCCCAGGCCTCAGGTTGGGACCTAGGCTTGCCAGGTACAAGGTGAAAGTGTTGTTACCCCTTATTTTGCTGATAGAAGAATTAAATTTGGATCTATGTCCCCAACTTTAACATGAGAGGTAACAATTCAGCCTAAGCCCACATGTGCTTTGCTGGAAGAGAGCCAAAGCAAGTTGTCTGAGGTCACATAGAAAACCTGAAAAAATATGAGAATAAGTTCCCACCCAGTTCCAAGCTGGCATTTAAACCAAAGGACTGTTCTCCAACATCTAAGCTATTTATTTGTCTTAATTCCAGAAGAAATGGAGTGGGTATTGTGCTGGTGGTCTCTTCCTCTGATTTGGAGGAACTGTCTCCTTGCATGAGTGCTTCCCAGAGAAGTTGTGGATGCCCCCTGTCTGGAGGTGTTCAAGATTTCAAGACCAGGTTGGCTGGAACTCTGAGCAACCTAGTATAATGGAAGTTTCCCTGCCCACAACATGGGGTTTGGAACTAGATGGTTTTTAAGGTCCCTTCCAACACAAACCATTCTATGATATGAGTACTTGAGACTCCATGCCTGCTCACGTGCATGCTTTGCTACTGGTTAATGTCCCTATATAGTGTTTTTCTTGTATTTATGATTTTTTCATGAAAACTTATAAACAGATAGAGGCTTTGCTACCAAAGGTAAATCTGAGTGCCTGAGGGTAGGATGTGTTTCTATGGTTGATTTCCTCTTACAGCTAAATTAGAAAGGTCTTATGGGTAATGTTTTATATAAAAAATGATGGTGATGGTATAAAAACCGAAATTTTCTGCCTTCTAATTACACAAAACTCCAATTAAAGTCATTGGGAAATCTGCTCAATTACTGTTTCCCTTGCATCTGTTGCATCTTGGGGCTTGTCTATGCAGCTTGCTGTGTAGATTTACAGCCTGGTGAAAAAGCAGTGTACAGAGCATGGGGGTTACAGTCACCATGTCTGTAAAACCTGCCATGAGTGGGTTTTATTTAATCTCATTAGCAGGGCAGTATATAAGTAACATGGCCACTACATGCAGAATTCGTCTGTGAACTTGCTCAGCACTGTTTCTTGGAGTCAACAGGGACAAAGTGAGGCTTCTAAGAGCCTTTAAGGTCCTGAAACGTTACTCAGGATGTTTGTCATATGAAAAAGATTAAGGAAGAAAGATGCAATCATTTGTGGTCTAGATTAAGATCCATGATCAGGATTAGTGGAGTGAGATGACAGTGCACGAGAGCCAGGGCAGAACACCTGCGGGACCTCAGGAAATAGCCAAGGAAGAGGGATGTGAAGAAGGAAGTGATTTGAAGGAAGCTAATTTCTGTGGATGTAGGAAGCTAGGTGAAAACTGAGAATACTCATTTATTTTGTCAAAAGGTAGCATGGCTGGCTTCTTAAACCTGCAGAAAAGAGCATCTCTCTGCAAAATTCCTGTCCTAATGAGGGCTGTGTACAAGTGATCACACACAATACACTAATACTAAACTAAAACTAAAAGCTTACTAAAAGCATTAATTCTGTGTATTTTGTATGTGGGCTTTGGCTAGATAGAGTGAGTTTTCAAAGTAGGTTCAAGTTCAGTTTCTGATTTAGCAGCTACACATCCAGTTAACTTGAGTGGGAATTGTATGCCCTTGCCCCAGGAAGGAGTTTGCTGTGGTTTTTTTTCAGCAGACATCGATTGCTTTCATACAACATTCCCATGCTTTTACCCAATGTAGTTCTTCTAACTTTACAGGAACACGATGTACATTTATACAGGGTGAACCAGATACATTAGCCTTTCAATTGGTCTCCTGACTTTGAAACACAGTATTTAAACATCCTAATATATCAAAAGAGCTAAAAATTATTATGACTTTTCATACGAAAGATATTTCAGGGAGCAGGTTAGATGTCTCTTTGTAACTTCCACTTTCTTTTGCTCATCTCCTTCATTTCAAAAAGCAAGTTATTCTGTACTACTTTCACTACATTAGTCCAACAACAGTTAAAAAGCTTTGGTTGAATTTCCGTTTAGTTGAGAGAGAAGTGCAAATAAAAGAAGCAGCAGATGGTCCCTTTGTGACTGAATGAAGAAAAAGGTTTTTGAGAACAATACGTGAATAGGTGTAGTCTAATAAAACAGTCAGCCACCTGCTGCCTACATCCTTCAAAACGATTCTGTTGCGTATTCTGGGAATTAGTGACTAGTGTGTATCCTTACATTTAATCTAAATGGAAGCTCTGAGGAGCAAACAGACGTTTTTGTCCCAGTGCTGATTGAGTTGTTCTCTTGGTTTTGAATTGTTTCTGCTCTGTGTCTTTTAGTTCCATCCTGTGACTGTGTAAAAGCTAACAATGGTTTGGCAGTGTTTCATTTCTCAAACCAAAGAAAGATTTTAAAACTTAGAAAGTACCTACAGTTATTTGCCTATTTTAGGTTTTATAACCTAAAGCACACTTGGAAAAGAAATATTCTACCATTTCACAGTACACACCACTTTTTTTCTTTTTTTTTTTTAATGCACACAACCATACTTTGTAATGTACTTGCTTTTTCCTCTAGGGATTTACTCTTCAGCCTGATTATCAGAATATCATCAATCCAACATCAACAGCTGCACAAGTTGTTACCCAAGCAATGGAGTATGTTCGTTCAGGATGCAGAAATCCTCAGGCACAGACTGTGGACTGGAATAATGACTACTGCAGTAATGGGTAAGCAGCCAGTGAATGCCACCTTGTGTTGAGCAACATTCATGACACAAGTATCTGATAGAGAATTTGAGAATACGGTTGTTGCCTGTTTCCCTACAGTGTTTCAGAAGTGCATCCATGATGACACTGTGTTTATTCAACAGTTAGACTGTTGTAGGAGAACAAGTTTTCAGTACATACATTTATTAAACATTTTTGTCACTTTATCACAGCACATACACTTTGTAGTCTTAGAGAACTTCCATTCCATAGAAAATCAGAACTGAAATCTTAGGAAGAAGGTGTAAGAAAGAACTTTTAAGATGACTACCTCCTCCTTGAGAGGCAAATAATGTGAACTATTTTCTCCAAATACTGCATTGCTGAGGAAATTTTGTTGCCAGTGAAAATAATTAGTCTGGGCCATGAAAAACCACATCAATGGGAGGCAGGGCTGATGCATGGGATACAAGATACATGGAAGGGAATGGCTTGAAGACCACATGACTGTAACCAGAAACAAAATACTATACCTGCAGGAGCTCTATGCCCTTAACATAAGGTTAGTAACCTCTTCTAACCTTCAGCTCCTCTGCAGCATGGTTTTTGTGGAGCCATGTTACTGTCTGGAAACATTTAAGACTGAACAGAAGGTATCTCTTCAGTTTTAAATGATAGGTGTTGAGCCTTGTGAACGTGCCCACCAGCCCGACCTTCCCTTGACTGGGCATAAATCCCCAAGGCAGAGGCAGATAAAATCTCTTGGTTGCTACCAAAGTGCCAAATCTAGCCCAGACAAATGAACACAAAGCAAAACTAAAAATCAGTTTCATCCATTACATTTACTTAAACTGAGAATTTCACTTGTATCATTGTTTTAAAGTGTTTCTGGAACTGAACAAAAATCTTTTTTCTGATTGCTAGTTCAGAATAACACCTTGACTAGAACCTGCTTGTTCCTGCTTGTACCACCATTATGTCTTGATGCATACTACAGGCCCTTATAGGAGTCTATCCAGCCCAGAGACTTTTACAACCACCTACAGTGAACTCTGAATAGTCTGTCCTCTGTCAAATAAGCCACAGCCTTATTACGGCTTTGATTCCTGATTCTGGAAAAAAAGCAGTGTGTCGTTGTTACCAGCACTGCCATCCATGTGTCCACTTGGCATAACTTTCCATCACTAGCAGCTTTCTCGGAGCAGACCCTGTGTATACTCTGTGTAGATATGCCTTTGTGAATCTGTGTGCATGAACTTAACCTACCTTTGCTGTAGCATTGGCATAAACTACCAGTGCAGTGTAGTTTGCTCTTTACTTGGACTCCAAAGCAAGTAAGCTGCAAAGCTGTGGAATAACAGAACTGGTGCCTGGGTTTTGTCAATGTCAATGAAGTGGGAGATTAAGAATAAAGCTTCTCTTCTAGAAAGTGTCTGCAATGTGCACCAAGCCCCATCAGTGATGCTTCTGCTGCTTTAAATTACTCTTTTTTTTCTGACTTCCACAGACCATTCCAAATTAGAAACTGGTGAATTACTCCTTTTTGCTCTGAACTGGTATGCTTCAGTTGAAGCTGAAACCCAACAAGAACTTAATGCAAAAGTATGCTAGACAATATGCTTTGGTGGAAGGTCTCCTGAAGACCCTGGTCTCCAGTAGAGAGTTGGTCTAGCTGGATGCACCAGAAGCTTCTAGTGTTCCCTTGCATTTGTTTAGCTGAACCTGCTGACCCAACATGTTTTGGCTATGTCTGAATGAGTAAATAAAATAGGCCATAGGTATTAGTGGCTGACATCCACATTCATGTAACTAAGCTCTCCTGCCCTCTAAGAAAGGTGGCCACTTCATACAGGGTGCTTATGGAATATCGTTTCAAGACCTGTGCTAAACCCTCAACTCTATCCGTATGGTTTTTGATAGTCAGTGCTACCAGCCCACTAGTGCAGGTGATCCTGAACCAGCACTTAGACCAATATCCCAGTCCTGTGCAGTTTAGAGCCAGATGTGGTTTCGGGGTTGCTACATGTCACTATGGCACTAGGATTTTTCTTAGTATTACCATGACAATGCAGCTCTACTTCAGTGATATGCTTGGAATTAATGACATACAGTAGGGTTGTGGGGTTGGGGTTTTTTTGAAAAGTAGAACTAGAAAATTTTTCAAATTTAAAAAAAAACCCCACATTTGTTCTTTTTCTGTTTGAACAGGGGCATGCAGAGGGACAAAGCACTCTACCTTACCTGAAAATCTGAAACACCTCTCCTTTCCACTGAGGAATGCAGGGAAGTCTTTTCATCATGGATTGCTTTATGCAGTCAAGGCAGTTCTGCATTTTATTAGGAAATACAAGTTGCTAAGCACTTAAGACTATTTGAGCTTGTGGGTCACCCACTCTGGAAAAAATAGTCTTGCTTCTTTCTTTTTCTTCCTCTCCCCCTCCCCCCCCGCCCATTTTTCTCTTTCTTTGTCTTTTCCACCCCTACCCTGAGATCCTTTAACGGACATTGCTTTTCTTCTTCCCTGAAGGAAACTTGGACCATTCAGATTTTATGTTGGTTTTTGCTGTGAAGTGCTGCGATAGTAACTGCCTTAGCAACTGTAGATGTCTTGGATAAAAGTCCTGGATTTTCCATTGGTTTTTCATAATGGGTGTTTATATGAAACTACTAAAGACTTTTTAAATGGCTTGATGTAGCAGTCATAGCAAGTTTGTAAATAGCATCTATGTTACACTCTCCTAGAGTATAAAATGTGAATGTTTTTGTAGCTAATTGTAATTGAAACTGGCTCATTCCAGTTTATTGATTTCACAATAAGGGTTAAATTGGCAAACATTCATATTTTTACTTCGTTTTTAAACAACTGACTAATAGTCTATATTTTCAAGGTATTTGGAGGAAAGAAAGTAAAATAGTCCCAAATTATATTAATTAAAAATATTGGCTTTGTCTCATGAAATAAACACAAAAAAAAAAACCTAGGGAAAAAACTAATGTTGATAAAGAGCAAACATGTTTATTTTGTACTGCCTAAAAAAATGCTTCTTTTTTTTTAAAGAAAATCACTTTATGTGTACTGGTTAGTAAACATCATTTAAGTCCTTTTATGTATAAAACTGCCAAATGCTTACCTGGTATTTTATTAGTTGCAGAAACAGATTGGAGACAGCTAAATTATAACCTCTACATATGGCTATGTATTATTGTTTCTTCATACTGTGTCTGTATTTAATCTTTTTTATGGAACCTGTTGCGCCTATTTATGAAATAATAAATATAGGTGTTTGTAAGTAAATTTGTTAGCATTTTAAAGAGATTTCTTTGACGCTTTAACTTTTGCTGGCACAAATTGTTCACAACTGATGTGAATACTTTATTTAGTTTTTACTGTGACATATATAACACCAAACCTGCTTTACTGGCAGAAAATGAAGGTACCCAATAATTATTTCTCTATTTCTTTGGTTGTTAAGGAGAAGGAAAAAAAGGTATTTTAAGTAATTCCCTTTTTAAAGTATTATAGCAGGAAGTTGCCCAAAACTAAGACTTGAACCAACAAAACTAACTGAATAAAACTGCGTAACGCTGCTTCTTGAAACTTCATCATTTTTTGTTAATAAGTCAAATGGAATAAACATGTTACCAAAAGAAATATTACCAAATATACTTTAGGCATTTTATTATATATGCAAAAGTTCCTACAGAATTTTAGGGAGTATATCAGAAATAAATCCTAAAATGAAAGGTAAGTTCAGCAGTCACAGGGAAAGGGATGAAAATATCCAGAAGAAGGTATTTTGTCAATGTTTGGGATCAGGGATAGCTCTGAAAATACATTTCTGGAGGATTTCATCCCAGATGCCTGTCCCATTAATGGAGAGTAGCGCTGATTTGTATTTTCTATGTGAAATAAAGAAAAAAATTCAAATAGAATACACATCATGCAACGCCATTGATTTTTCTTTATAAAACAAAACAGAAACAAAGGCATGCTTGCTTTTGAATGATTTCAGGCAATGTACAATCGGAATCACTTGGCATGTAATAACTAATAAATAATGCAGATCAGATGTGATTACTCAAATGACTGTAGCTGAGAGCTCTAATTTTCCTGTCTTGAAACTGTATGAGAACTCGTGATTAAATTCACAGTTTATTGTTTGTCTGCTTAGTACTTTAGAAATATACCAGCACTACTAATTACCCAATGTCTTCTATTTATTCTATTATAGTAAACTACATTTTCCACTCATATTAATTCTAAAGTGAGAAGATAATTACTGGGAATGAAAAAAATCAACTTTGATTTTGTCAGGCAATTTTCCTTTTTCTTCTATGGAAAAGAACTGTGTTATCTCCATTTCTTTTAGAGCAGGTGTGCAGTCACATAAAGTTGTTAATTTCAGTATCCAAGCAGAGTTCAAAATACAAGAAAACTTTAATGTAAATAAAAAAATACATCACAAATAAAATACTTATTCTGTATGAACCTCTGGCTAGTTGGTGTCTCGATCTGTAAGCGGTGTGTTTTCCATGCAGCACCTTACCCATCCAGTGATCTGAGTGTGGTTCTGTCCCTGGGCTCTGTTCAGATGGGACAACTGTGCTGGAAGAGCAGCAGTTTTGGCCATGGATATACTGAAATCACTTTGTTCCAAAAGGAAGATCCAACTTCAATGCATAAATGGCAGTTCTTCATGTCTGACCTTGGAAAAAAGGAATGGCTGCCGGCCAAGGGCAATCTGCTATTTATTTTCACTGTGTATTGACAGATACAAAATGTTAATAGGTGGTTGATACTCTTTTGTAAGCAGGTGAAACTCCACTGGAGTTCGTGAAGACATGCACCATCCTTCGCTGAAGCACTGTGGCTTAGGCACCACATTAACACATATGCCCAGGTCACTGATTGTAAGTCACCATCTGTCCTAACCATGATAATGAGAAAGCACATAGGAACTAAACAACCTGCACATTGAAGCAACATGGTAACAGCAAGTAAATATGATAAAAACACCTTTCAAAGTGAGAGAAACCAAGGGAAATAGTCTTATGTTGAAATTAATATTTTTTCTATTATTTTAAAAAAGTGGTGGGCAAAATGCAAAGTTGGCAATATATGCACTCTGCGGATGTAAATCCCATTTGCTTGCACCAAGGTAAGCAGAGGTTTTGAAAAGAAAAGGCTCTTCAAATTTACTGCTGCTCTCAGTGTGCCCTGTTCTGGTGACACGAGTCCTGGTCTCTCTATCCCCAAACTCACACATATTCAAGCAGAATTCTCATCCAACTGCTGCCTCTGACCCAAAAAAGCAATGCAAAGGGACCTGCCATAGGATTTTCCCCCCACATTAATCCACAGGCAGTAAGTAAGTAATGTATTCGTGGAGAGCCCCAGCCATTCACAGTGAGATGTAATGTATTCATGCCCACTTCTCTCTCTCTCACCAAATACCAGCTCCTGATTCCAGTGTTGTCTCTGCCAAATATTCCCTGTGAGGCTCCTCTGTAAACAGGAAACCCAACAATAAAAGATCTCATTACTGGAAGGTAAAACACACTCTTACCACGTTCCTCAGGCTTTTGAGACCTCATCCCACCCTGAACTACCATCTCCAAGTATCTGCCTGTTTTTTATCCAGTCCTGTAAACATGGCAGATCTAGAGTGATCTCTTTCTGTGCTCTGGGAAAATGGAGCAGGTAAAAATCCTTATTTTGCACTCACTGTGAGAAGTAGTTAAGAGTTGTTATGTAGTCCATACAGGAGTTACTCCCCTGAACTCCCATCAATAGGTAGGAATAGAGACAGATGTAATTACAGATATAGGTATAGATAGAGACAGAAAGATGAGATAGACAGACAGACAGATATATAACCATTGCCCTTTTAATTATTTATCTGGTATTTTCAAGTGGTTTTGCATTTAAATGAAATAATTTTTGGTGAGTATAGCAGCGTACTGGCAGTGCTGCAGGAGATGCTGAGCACCTCAGAGAACACAAGGTTCTTTGTGTCAGGTCTCACAGACAGCATTTGCTCTCCTTTGCGAAGTTATGTATTTTATTATTACCCAGCAGCACATTAAATCACAACTCAAATGTAGCTCTTACTCCACCAAGAAGAGGACAAGTGAGAACAATGACTTGTAACATTTCAGAGTCTGTCACAGTTACTGCCTAATTAGAGAAACCCACTAGCAAATGTGCATCTGCATGGATCCTGCAACTGTCATCATTTCACATTCTATTAAGGGCTTGCTGTGATACACACTTTACAAAGAAATTTTGTTCAGGCTAATACCAAGCTGGCAATCATGTAATTGGCCAGAAAATGAAAGAGGAGAGAGGAAGAAAAAAAAAAAGAGGGAGAGGAAGGGTAAAAGAAATAGAAACCTACCTATTTGGAAAACAAGCTGTGTGCAAAAATCCACAGTATGTTGCAGAGAAGATCCTTACCCTCTGACAATTGTGTGTTTACAACGAGTCTGAGCATAATTTCTCTGATGGGCTGTCAAGGAAAAGATTAATTTGGCAAAGATTAGTATTGACTTGCTGTTTATTAAGGCTTTTAAACAGCTGTACCTGGCAACATTCCTATAAGTGCCTGTCATGTCTGAAAATCAGGCTCACACCCGGGTGCTTGCCAGCTGTTGCTAAACAATCTTACCACTTAGAGTATCTTTCTCCAGGCCAAACAGCAAGAGCAAAGTATTGCCAAATCAGTCTCTTTCATCCTGTCAGTTTTCAGGAGATCTGAGAGCTCAGCTATCAGTTGATGGCTGAGTGGCTGAGCTGATGGCAACTGCCAGGAGAAGCAGGGTAGTTAGGGAGGTGCTACACCAACCTGTCCCCCATGCCAATGAGAAAGTTCTGCTGTTAGTCACCTCACTGACATGGAAAACACAGCTTGCAACTGGTGTAATGCAAAGGGGTTTTAAACCCCTTAACACCTGCAATCTAGGTTGGGTAGGAGGCAGAATTCCAGAGTGAGTGGCTTATCCCCTCAGGCTCTGATGGATAAAGCCAACAGGCTAGGAGGGTGTGTGACAGTACAATACACCATTAATCTTTATAAAATGAGCCAACATTTTCTTCCATTATTTTTTTCCCAGACTGCTGATAAACAAAAGTCATAAAAAACATGCACACGAAATACCCAGGGTCAGTGGAAACCTGTAAAAGGAAAGATGTCAGCTGTTATTTTTTTACATTACTTAAAACATTTCAGCTGGCATTGCAGGCTTTAGGAGCAAGCTCAGAAACAAATAATACCAATGGAAAGAAGGATAAACGGCTGCAGCTAAATGCCAATACAAATAGCCATGTGTTACAATTAAAGTTGATTTGGCCTTTCAAATAGAAGTTTGATTTTCTGGGATTAATCTCGACCTTTTCAAGTTGCATCAGGCTGAAATAAGTTGTCAGAACAGATGTGAATTTTGTTTGCAGAGAACAATTGTAATCCAGTAACCCTTAGAACATCAATGCTTTCCAGACCTCCAGCCAGCTGAGCAGTGAGGATGTGAACGGCAGACACCGAGCTCATTCAGCAGGCAGAACCAGAGAACTCATGGCCATGTCCAGAGGCTGGATGTTTAGGTCATAAAATTTCAAACTGGAAACAAAATACTTTTCCTTTTAACTCTGAATTTACCAAACCACATTGTATATACACAATGACTTAAAAAGAAAATGTTGGAGTGAGGATAGATATCTTTGTAAAACACATTCTTTAGCTAAATCAAACATACAAGTAGGTGATCTTCCACATACCACTGTTTCACAGAAAGCTGGACACACATTTTGTAATGTGGAAGTCTCTGAAGGCTCCAAGAATCACACATTTCAGATGCTGTTCTAAACTAGTTTCCTAAGAAGTTCTGCCTTACAATCTGCCTGGCTCCAATGCTTTCAAAAAAAAAAAAAGACGAAGAAAACCTCTAGTGAACATTCAGGTTTGTCGTACTTTGATACATAGACTCAAAAATTTCCCAGCTCTATGCACAGCATATGTGCTGACCTTGGTACTCTCAAAGTGCCAAGTTTCAGTAGAAAGTAAAAAAAGCTCCAAACCTTTCCAATATGGGCTGGGGGTGGGGGACGGGGCCTATTCACCTTACTGTGCTAGCAAAGTACCTGTGGAAGCATAAGCCCTCTGCAGACACAAAGCCTGCAAGTTGCTTTTGTAATACTGGCTTTCTTCACAATAAAACACCTGGATCCATGTTTGTGCCATCAACGCAGTCATATTGTTTAATACTGAAGATGCAAGAAAGATTTTTCCTGCTGTCTGTATAGCATAGCTTAGATAGCAACATGAAGATCCAAAGTTCATTCAAAAACATGTCACCACTTGAATAAATAAGGCTGATGCCCTAATTAGCAGAGGAAGCCTTCATGTTTTGCTCAGAGTTCGAAATAATGAGCTGAGCCTCTCCACTCCTCTGGCATACAAGCGTGTGCTACATGGTTTTGTTAAAGAGATGAATATGAAAGGAGGTAAGTGATGTGCCCAGGGACACAGAGTAATTTAGAGGAAAGGTAGCTAGGATCTGAGAGTTTTGAATAACAGTCTTCTGCTTTAGTCATAACTAAAGTTCAAAAACTGTGAAGCGATGCTCAGAGCCATGAGGCCAGCTTTAACTTAGGTGAGACTTTACAAACAATAAATAGGGAGAAGTCGCCAGGTTTTATTTATCTTTAGCAGTCTTCCACTTTCAAGTCATATGTGGACAGCTGAGTGCTATTTTCAAACTTAACTCTAAATTAACTCTAAAAAGATTAAAATAACAAGAAAGAGATGTCTGAGTAATCTCTGGTCCTAGGTTCCTGGAATCTTTGGTTAAAATTTCAAAGCTCGTGAGATTGGAATTTTGATGATACTGTTCATATCCCTCAAACTTCTTTATTTCTCCTTTTTTTTTTTTTTTTTTCAGAATTTCTCCCTAGAACTCAGTGAAGCCTTTTACCTGCCTTTCTGTATCAGAGTTAACTAAGCACCATACATACACATACATCTGCCACCAAGGAGACTGATAGGACCCACAAGGAGAGAGTCATGACAGCTGAATGGGACTGTGCTGCATCTGTCTGCAGCAGAGGCTGTCTTCTGCGCACAGGCTGAAACCAGTCGCACAATGAACTCCTGGCAGGAAGGTTGTGCTTCTGCAGTACATGGGTAATAAATTTTCAAGGTTTAGTATTTCTAAACCCTCAACAGAGAATTGTTTGAGGATAATTTGAACTAAAGTCAGAAACAGGCTATCCTATATTCTTGTACTGTTGTCACTTTTAGACTGGGAAGGAATCTGACTCTAGAGGTGGCAGCCTTTCCAGAAGTGACCCCAACACAAGGAAAACATTGACATACTGGAGTGAATCCAGAGGAGGCCACCACGATGGTTAGGGACCGGAACACAGGGTACAGGAGGAGGGCTGAGAGTGCTGCATCTGGTTAGTCTCAAGGAGAGAAGTTCCTACTGCAGTTTGTGACTGCCCCATCGTTCTTTATAGAGAAGACCTCTTTTGGGAAGCATACAAGAAGGAGACAACAGACACAAGTTAAAATAAGGGAAGTTCTGATTATATATTAGGGGAAAAAAAATCACTGGAGGACAGGTTGAAAACACTGAAACAGGACCCCAGAGAGCATGTGGGATTTCCTTCCTTGCAAACACTTAAAGCTCAACTGGATAGCCCTGAAGAACTCTTTCTAAGTTATACCATTTTTGCCTGTGGGGATAGGGTAGACCAGAAAACCTCCAGAGATCCCTTCCAATCTAGGGTAGTCTGGGATTCTGTTTCACACAAAATCCCCTACACGTGGGATAGAAAGAAAGCCTACCAGATCATGGTTATTTGGCCTCAAATTGTGAAAGCGAGTGAGAAAGTCTTTTTTTGGTTACTTCCTGTTACAGACATCATGTGCTACAGTAAATTGTGCTATTTTAAACTGAGGTTTTGCTGTCTGGTTTTACATGTACAGAAAAAGCAAAAGTGGACATCATTTGTATCTGAGTTTCCTGTAGAGGTTTATTTAAGGGAGGAAAAAGAACTTCCAAGCAAATCATAAATGCTAATCCACTGATCACTTTTCTGAAATTAATTTAGATTGCATTACTGGGAGCACAACTTTTATGCAAAGACAAGCAGGAGCGTATTGGTTGCCAAAGCAAAGCAGACTGGTTAAACCTTGGACTCTGGGGAGCAAGGCCATGGATAGATGAAGGAAAACATACAGAGTTTTCCTTTTTTACATTCTTTTAACATATAGCACTCAGAATAAGTCTCCGTGGGCTTCAATACGTGACTTTACATTTTAATGCATTTCCTCTGCCAGATGGTTTAGATAAAAACCTATTAGTTTCATTTGTGCGAATAGTTTCATACAAAAAATGTCTATTTTTAACATTTTTGCCTCAAGTCTTGGATATAATTTTTTTTTCAGAAGTGGAAAAGTTTTTGCTGGTGTCTAACATTTTAACCATCATCATTCCTACCATTAAATAAGATTCATATCAGAATGTGGTTGATGAGTCCTCTAAAAGAATGTACATCCAAAAAAGTGCATTAAAATTGCTTCATAATTTGAGTTCTGCATCTTTTCATACAATCTTTATGTGTTTGCAATTTTTCATGAGCTCAGTTATGATTATTTCAATCTCTGCAGAAGTAGTGTGTATGTTTTGTCAAATATAATGATGCAAATCCTTAATCTTCCTTTTTTTTTCTTGTCTTGATGTCATTACTTTGGAGACTGCATTGAGTGTGAGAAAACTGGAGAGGTTTCACTACTTCAAGCTCTAATTGCCAATACATGCAAAATCCACTCCCATTTCTGGAGACAGGCAATTCCCCCTAGCAATGAAATTAGTGCGGCTCTCCTATGCACATGCTGAGGGGAGGTTAAGAGGGCACACCTGAGTAGTTTTAAATCCATGAGGTCTTCCTTTATTATTCAAAGAGATCGTTTGGGACCAAGTGAAGAAGGACATGGAAAACACCAGAATTTCTTCATTAACATGGTCATCATGGTTGGTCCAGAACAGACACTATCTGCCATTTTCTTCCATTTCAGCAGAGCTCTCCAGGTGCTCAGGGGTGTCCAGCACTCAGCCCATTGGTCATGCAGAACATGACCTGGTCTAGCACCTGATGGAGGTACACTTTTGGGAACATGATCTCCTTGGCCTCCCTTTGCAGCCAGACGAGAAGCAACAGCACCTCCATGATCCATATTATGTAGGAAAAAATACCCTCTCCTTTGCCTAATTCTCTACAACACTTGGAGATCCTAAATACCTATGTCTACATTACACTGGGAAGTAATTTTGCCTAGTAGGAGTTGATGAGCTGGTTGAAGAAATGTAACTGAAGCTCCAACGGCTCCACTGCATGAAGTTCAGAGCTTTCACATAGGACTAAATTTACTGTCTTCCCCTGCACTGCACCTCATCACCTGTAACTCAGAAATCCACGCACCAGAAATTAGGTGGCTGAACTCATATTTAGACCTTGACAGGTGTTTAGCAAGCTAAACACACTCACTGTTAGCACAGAGATTTTAAAGAAACAATCCTTATATGAGTGTTCCTGGATTGGGCACTTCAGGAACTGTGCCAGAAAAAAATGTTGGCAAGTAACTATGAGAAGAAAGAAGGTAAGGGAGTCAGAAGCAAGAAAAAAAGGGGTGAAAGAAAGGATATAACATCCCCATGTGTCTCCAAGATGTGGGTTTCTGCAGTATCACATTCTGTCGGACATTCAGAGAGCCTGAGCATATGTAAATAGAAACCACTCTGAAGAACAAAACTGTCCGTGCAATAAGGGGATTTGCAGTCATGAGTATATTGCTTGCAGGGTTTACACCACAGGGGCAATACATTGACAGACCGTGACTTCATATATACATCACTGAATTATTATAGCTGTTAGGATGTTCAGGAGATTGTAATTAGTGAGCATCAGGGTGTGTAAGCCCCCTGCGTGGTGCTGCCAAAGCTAATCCATGTCAGTGCCTACAGGCAATGGTGGAAAATAAAACATTTCAATGAACAGCACCAGGAAAATCTAAGCCAGGCCAGCCACAAGCCCCTGTGATATGAAACAAAAACAAACATAATCCATGGATCAGAAATAACTGCTGCTCCAAGACTCATTTTTATGGTGCACCTTTTGAATCAAGATAAAAAGCTGGACAGGAAAATGGCAAATGGGAATGTTGTCATGTCTGGGTTTTTTCCTCACAACATAATCCAAACAGTTGTCATCACTTACAGCCATGGGCTGTAGCTGGGGCAGAGGTGTTCACATCCATGAACACTGAGAGCTGGATGAGAGATCTCTGCGCTAGAGCGATTGTTACACCAGGAGTAGGTAACTGTCCCATCTGATGGTCCTTCATGGACTATGAGATGTGGATCCATTTGCCAAGGTCAAAAGTTAGTGAACTCCTTCTGCCATTGAGGACCCTCAACCTTCGAGCAGATAAAGGTTTCACTTTATTTCCTTTTAGGTCAGTCTGTCTCTTCCTTGGCAGCCCTGCACCACCATAACAGCTTGGCCCTGCTGCTTGCCCTTACAGAGACCAGCCCAAGAGCACAGCAGACATCTACACTATAGAAGATACCTCTGACAGGCTGGTAAGGACTCTAGTAATTGCCTTTTGGGGAATTTCCACACACAAAATGCCGCATCAGCATACCAACGTAGCAGCAGGTGGATGAGCAAAGTTACTGAGCTACATCTTCATTTATCATTTTCCTCCAGCCGTTTCCTGATATTATCTCCACTCTCTGTGCTTTGATTTCATCAGCTGGGTCATCAGCCTTTGAAGCTGGATCATCAGCCATTGCCAACTATTTCAGTCACATCTGAAAAATTAACCATTGTGTGACATGTAAAACATCTGAAATTGAGTAAGAACCATCTCCATGGCTGGCATTGTATGGGATTGTATTCCAATCCTATGGAATTGTATTCAAATTGTATGGAAGTTTTTCAGCACAGTGCTTTGGGTGAGCAGACCTCCCCCTCCCCCTTGCTCTAAGGAAAGGAGCTCTCATCATAGCAGCAAAAAATCATTACTATGATTTTGTCATAATGAATGTTTGCACCAGGGAAATAGATTCTAAAACAACAATGTGCATCCAGTTAGGGAAAATGGACCCAAACCATGACCTGTGTGCTCTCAAAAGCACTCTGACTTGAATTACAATGAATTATTAATGAATAAGTTGCATATCAAGAAACAGCCAGTTCATCTCTCTAAACATCAGGCTCATGGTGCATATTTGCAAACAGAAAAAAATGGAATCTGTCTTATGAATAATCTGTTATAATTGCTTTACCTGCATTGGTTACTTCTCAAATGGTCTTGTTTGGGAAAAGAAATTGATCTTGGAATTTTCATGTCCTTCCCAAGAAAGTCTTGAGAGACACAGGCAAGTCAAGAAGCCTAAGAAGGTGTTCCTCCAGTAAAACCAGATTTTCTACCATCAAGATTAAAGGGACTTTTACTATTGTTTTGAATACAACTGAATAAAAAATAGAAAACTAATATAGATTGCAGAAATACATGAGTGAAGCCAAGCACAGAATGATGTTGAATGAATGCCTTGATACCAGGCTATGCTGTTTTTCCAAAGAGAAACTGATAAAATAGATAAAGGCACAGAAGCAAACAGTTAAAATGAGTTGAGCTGTGTTTCAAGAGAGAGCTGAAATTCCCCTTTGTCCTCAAAACAGAGTCTTCTTTCCTTGTCCTCATACAAGCCAGAGATTTAATTTGCCTCACACAAAAGAAGTGCTCCCAAAGGAATAAGCATCTAATTTGCAATATGACGTGAATGTTCCACCTTCTTTGGGCCATGCAGAGAACCTGCTTCTCTCTCAAGGACCCTGCTGCAGCAAAATGTCCATAGGGATTCAAAAATTACAGCCTGTGATGACTTCTGGGTATGAGGAAGTCTGGGCTGACCAGTGGTAAAAAAAGCCGCAGGCAATCCTACTCCAGCACATCTTTGGGATTTAAAGGCTATAGCAGCACTGCCAAATAACTTATTTCACCAGTTCAGTCTTGGGCCGTGATATCTAAGTTGCTTAAGTGGTATCTCACTCAGGGGCTCTTTCTTGGAATCATAAAATCATTGACTAGTTGGTGTTTTATAAGTCATCTAGTCCAACTCCCCTGCAATGGGCAGGGACACCTTTTGCTAGATCAGGTTGCTCAGGGCCCTATCCAACCTGACCTTGAATGTTTCCAGAGATGGGACATCTACCCCCTCTCTGGGCAACATGTTCCAGTCTTTTACCACTCTCATGCTAAAAAACTTCCTCATATCTAATCTAAATTGGCCCTCTACAGTTTAAAACCATTACCCACTGTCTTATCACAAGAGGCCCTGACGAAAAGTCTGCATCCACTTTTCTTATAAGCCCCTGTTACGTTCTGAAAAGTCACAATAAGGTCTCCCCAGAGCCTGTCGGTGTCACTGATAAAGACATTAAATGTCATTGGTCCCAATAAGGACCCCTGAGGGACACCACTCCATCTGGACATTTCCTATTACCCTCCAGATGCGACTGTCCAACAAATTCCTCATCCCTCAAACAGTCCATGCATCAAACTCATGTGTCTGCAATTTAGAGAGAAGGATGGTGTGGGGGACCATGTCTAAGTCCTTACAGAAGTCTGGGTAGATGACATCTGTAGCCCTTTCCTTGTCCCCTTCGGTAGTCACTCCATCATAGAAGGACACTGGGTTGGTCAGGCAGGACTTGCCCCTGGTGAAGTCAAAAGTTCCTCTTCACTCCAGGCCTATATATGGTTTCAAGCCCATTTCCCTATGGAAACCCCTTCATTTTGTCCGTGAGGATGGACAAGACAGCACCAACCCTACACAGTACTCCGCCACTATCACCACAATGACCATCATCCCTAAGAAGCCTGCTCCCATGCCCACACATAGCCTATCTTTCCTGCCATGTGCTCCAATGCATTTCAAGATCTTCATCGAGGATTGTGAGAAAAAAAAAGCCCTTCATGCAAACTGATCTGTGTGTTGTGGCTCCAGGGTAGGATGGGAGCACTGGGGTCCCTGGGCCAAGGGCTGCACAGTGCAGATAGAGACAAACTGCTCGAGGAGTCTGGGCCTGGGGGGCACAGGGGGCTGGACCACACTAAACAGCTTAGGTCTAGGGACCCAGAGTGGCTCCTTGTGGTGTGTGCCTTCAGCCCCAGCATAGCTAAAAGACACATCCATCCCTCGCACCTTTCCTGCGCCTCACACGGGGTCTCACTGGGACCAAATGTCCCTGTAGACACACTGGCCAGCACCAGAAGCAAGGCATCAGCCATACAGCAGTGCTGGGATTTGCATACTATGCGGAAAAGAGACTACTGAAATTATTCTTTCTTATCCAGTTATTCCCAGATCACTGGCTCTTCTGAAGTTGTATGTACACATGAGAGGAAAGGAGTTTTAATTTCAATTTTGAGTTTGCAAGCTAGCTCTCCGAGACAGTATAAATAATTTTGTAAGTGCAATACCACCTTTTTAATGTAGGTTGTGCCAAACATATTGTGCCAGCTAAAGTAAACTCTAGATGGAATAAAATAAAACAGCTAATGGGAGAACATAATAGAGAAACAGGGAGGCTAAGCATTTGACAATTTCCCACTGCTAAGTATTATTATCAGTAGCACTATATTCAGCCATGTGAATTATCATCCTGAGTCATGCTTCATCTTTATAATATGAAAAAGGCCACATTTGAAAACTCTGATCAACATAAATTATGCAGCTTATAAGTAACTTCAGATGTATGTTTTGTTTCATTTTGTGACTCATGGCTACGGTGGTATCTCGATTGCAAAACACTGGAGAGTCTGCTATATGCCAACCAGGAATGCACCAGTTCTGCAAGTGACAAATGGAATGAGGTAGGCAAGGAGGACAGCCACAGCTACAGCTGATTGAATGAAAGTAGGAAAATTAATAGTCTTTGGGGATGGAGCAAGATATCTGAACACCAGACAGACATGGATGGAGCGATCTGAGAAGATGCTTGGGAGCAGTGACTATTACTCACTTTAGGGGTGAAATCAGCGTCTTAGTTGTTGCCCACAGCTGAGTACCATAGCATAAAACCCAGAGCGATACTCTCCTCATAGTGAGTTTCTTTTCAGCCTTCATATCTAGGATAGGTGATACTACCATAGGCCTTTTCTATCTTCAAGTCACGGAGACATAGTCCAAAGTCAAAGAGCAGTCTTTTCCAATACAGAATGAGACAGAGAAACAGCTCCACAGAGTGTCCTACTGTCACAGAGCAAGACATTACCACAATATCAGCCAGATGGTCAGAATTTGCCTTTATTATTGGAATTGTTGTTTATAACGCCAGAGTGCTGAGATTTCCCAGCCAAGATTGGCACTTGACAGACACGTGATAAAATGCATCCTTCACCTTCAGAGGTTCCCATCTAAAACATCGGGACAGATAAAAAGAAGGAAAGAGACAGGTACACAAGGAAGTTAATGGCTGGCCAGTGGTTTTGCAGCAGAGCAGTGGCAGAGCTGGAGAGCTGGCAGGTGCTGCGCTGCCCTCCTGGCCCCACCGATCACCCCACAGCTGCAAGGGCTCACAGATATCCAGTCTGCTTGAGACCTGCACAGGCCCCAGTGTAAGGTCCCAATCACTTCCTAGGCTTGTGTTTGGATTATTCCTGCTGTGCAATAGTAAATACTAGTGAGTTAATAACAGAGGGCAAAGTTCCAACATGTTAAAAACAGATTGTTGCTGGAAACTATCCTATCCTGACCACCCCTGGATTAAAAATTATGACAAATTTTGCCAGCACCTCCTTGTTATGTTACTGATACAAACTGAGAGATTTTATTTTTTCCCATTTGCACTAGACGAAAAATATCTCAGTAATTAGTAAGAGTGTAAAGAAAGATCCACCATCAGATAACAGGTGTGCACTGGCTTTGTTTATTGTAAACCCACAAGAAGTCACATGCCATTTTGTTTTTAATTTTGTCCAGACTGGAAAAATCATTTTTTCCAAAGCTTACCACAAAAGTAAAAGCCCTAGGGTAAAAGATAACCATATGGGGTATTATCGAGGTAGGTCAGATTTCTATCCAAAGTTGAGTAAACTCCTAGAATTGATAAAATCTTGCAGCCAGTCTTCATTTGATGTGAGAAAGCATTTGTGGGAGGGAAACATCTGTTCATTACAACTCATGGGCTTAATTGTACAGTTCTTATCACTCAATGATGTTTTCATACTTACCACAGACACTACCGTATGTCCAACTTCAAAGAAAGAGAATATTGCAGTCTTGAGTGACTTGTTTCAAAATGGAAGATGGTTCCAAATAACCTAGTTTTCTTCTGAGAAAAGGGAAAGGAGAAAAATCTGATGAGTAGTGACTCTTATATGAGTTAAACTGATACCTTGGAGAGTAACAGACTATTTTGAAAAACCATAGAGCTCCAGTGAGTTAGTTATTACCCTGCCTAGTGCTCATAGGAGCTAGCATGATTCCTTTTTCCCTGGAGAGGAAGACTCACCTTTTTGCTTCACTTAAAAGTAGAATAAGCCAGCCAAAACAATTTCCTATTTCTCTTGAAAAAGCAACTTGGAGCTTAGAAACAAAAGTAAATTCAGTGAGAGGCAAAAAGCAGTAGGAATACAGAAAATAAATAAGAAAGGAGGTAATAAGGGGTGATGATATCAGAGGGATTTTGTCCATTCTTTCTTGCAGTGATGTCCTCAATGCCTGTCACCTCTCCCCTTGTGCTCTGCTTCCAAACACAGGCCTGTGGTTTGAGTTCTGTTTTCCACTTAAAGCCTTCAACATCAGAAAATGAAAAAAAGGATCACCAAATTCTCTTCAAATTGCTTTTCCTACTTTCCCATGAAAAAAGAAATAATCATTGCAGGGTTGAAGTAGTCCTCTCAGTGTGAGTTTAATTAATTTAAGCAAGAGAGTCCCCAGGAACTGAGTAATAATTCCCATCAAAAACACTGTAGTAAGTAACCCCATAGCTATAGATGGGGGATTTTTTTCATTACTGTTTCAATATCAACCCTTTAGAAATCCTTTTTGTTCTTCAGCCATGACTCAGCTGATTTAGATACTTTAATTCCTTCTTTCTTCCTTCTTGCTTTCCGTATTGTTCTGTATTCTCTAACAATACGGACATGAAATTCATGCTGTCAAAGATGAGAGGTAATCTCTGATAGCTACTTGAAAGCTCAAGTTCAAAATAATCTTGTGGCACAAAGGGCTGCTTGTTCTTGTTCTGTAGATTTATACTCAATACTGGTCACATGCCAAGGTGTTTACCAAGATGTTTATTTCCCCACATATGGCCATCTCAGTGTGCCAGTCTATTGAACTACACTCAAGAGTAGCCTTCCGCTGCACTTCAATGACATATTGCATTAAAAAAAATAAGCAGACACATTACAGTGACATCTGAGGATTTCTTCTCCCTAATGCTCTAAGAAGCTTAAGTTCCAAAAACTGTTTGTTTATCCAAACCCTCATTATCGCAGACACTGAGAATTAGGTGGTTCAATCTCTCTTCCTTTTATTTTTTTTTAATTGGAAACCCCTAGATTTGACTAGCTGTGGTCAAGGCAGTAAGAGCTCTGAATGTTCAGCACCTTTTGATGACTCTCCTGTGCTCACAGTTCTGTTGTTCCTGTCTGGTCCCAGAGATGCCTTTTTTTGTTCCCCTGCAGGAAGGCGCTGCCTCTGGCTCCCCATGTCCCTTCCAGCCCCTGCTCCAGGCAGTGAGCTGGGCAGAGTACACACAGGTTGGTCTGGGGAGTTTTTTCTCCTCTTTCCTTTCCAGGATTAGTTCACCCTCAACCTTACTTTGTTGGCCAATTTTTAAGCTGCCCTGCCCAACGTTATTGCAAATCCTTTGGATTTTGGACCCAAGGAAGAAATTCTCTGAAATCTACTGAGTATCCACTGTATTCAACATGTTCTGTTGAGATATTGCCGTTATTTTTCTCTTTTCTCTGTCCTCTGAGTAAAACAGGGCTGAGTGTCCCACATACGCTGACACTGTCTCTACCGTAGAGCCCCATGGCTGCAGCTGTGCCCCTTCCCCTCCCAGACCCTGCTCCTGCTAACCAAAATTTCTTGCTGCTGGAAGTATCAGAGATAGGTATACTTAAGATAAAGCAAACCTTTCATTCACCTAGTGGCCCTGACTCCAGTGGTACTTTTGAGCTCACAATTAAAGTAAGCTCCCCAAATTAGAATTTTATGATCTCGTGCTCCTTCACTTCTTCACATTTCCTTTCCTTCCTTGACCAGCATCACTAACAGGGCTTTGCCACAACTCATCTGATTCTGTGTCATTTCAGATCTTTATTAAATCCAAGCAGCTGTAGTAATATTAGGTTATGTTTAAACTGTTCAAATTTAAAAAGAAAAATAATCAGGCAATATAAAAATGAAGCTTTAAATACTGGCTTTTAGCTGGCTGCAACATAATTGAAGTATGTTTTCCTATAGCTGTTAACCATGCAAAAACAGTACAGCATATCAAGATACTCATTTAAGCAGAAAAAGAGAAGACAGAAGAGTTTGTAAATGTCCCCTGCAGCCAAGGCAATGTAGAAAATTTCTATAGGAAATTTCATTTTCAGTTCTTTTGAATTTTTAGTTTTTTCCTATGCAGATTTTGTAGGTTTTCATTTCATTTCATTTCTTGGTTTGGTTGGATTTTTTAAAATAAAATTTTTTTTAAAAGTTGAGTTATTTGATTTGCAAAAGTTATTGACTCTTTGGACATGAACTTCCTAAGTTAAGGGGCATTCTTATGGTGCCCACCCTTTCCTTACCTCATCTAAACACTACCCTTGCAAAATACTTTCTTCCAAGTTTTTTATGTGTAGTCTGACATTTTCAGTCATAATCTCAGAATTTAAACTTAGAAAACATTTTTCAGAGTGCTTTTTCTACCTTCTACTTTTCCTTGAAGAGTGAGTAATGTGGTCCCTTGCTTACAGTTCTTGGTTCCCAAAGAAAGAGGGCAAAAGTTGTGCTTGGGAAACTTTTCCTGTACTTGGCAAAGTCCAATGGTCACGAACTGATGGTCACGTACATCATTTATTTCAGGGACTGTGCTGTCTGACAGGCAGTGCCTTCACTCCATCTGAAAACCTATCTCCTGGCAGCATAAAGAAGCCCTTCACTCTCCACTGCTAATACTTTGGGGAATAAACCCACAGATCTACTACACAAATCTGTTTCTTCATGCTTTTCCAAGACGTAATGCAAATGAAAAACCAGTCGCCCCAGCAGCTACTTATAAACACTAACTGGAAGCATAGGGAAGCAGTTTTCCTACTGACATTTAAAGCCACTTTCAGCATTGGGAAAGAACAGCAGGGGAGTAACCGTTGGCACCATTGTTATACAGTCAAGGTACCAATACTCCCCCCCCCGAGATTAATAATTATATTCTTCTGTATTAAAATAACAGTAAAAACTATCATATCAAATAATAAAGGTAAACATGGAGCTAATCAGAAAGGAGATTTAGGAGTTACAGTATAATTCCCCCAAAGCCCACAGCCTAATTAGTGAAGAAGATAAAGTGGTTGACAGATTGCACAGCTAGAAAAACATAAAGCAAAGAAGGTTATAATATTTATTATTACTGTATAAGACAGTGATTAGACCCCCAACCTATGTACAGATCTAATCACCATCCCCTGGAAAGGATAATAGCCAGCCCTGTGAGTCTAGTTTGACAAATTAATCCAAGTCTGATCCAAATAAAGAGATTTGTAGTTTTCAATGAAAAATTAACTCCCTGGCTGTGCAGTGGGAACATCGCCACATGCACTAATGGCTTTGTTACCAAGAGACAGTGCTGCACTATGTCTGTGCTCAAGGGTCTGTCAAACAGCACATGGTTTGGTGTTGCAGCAAGGGAAAAGAACTAATGTAAAAATTTGCGTATTTGTGAAACATTAGTCATCATAGGACATAAAACCTAATCCCAGCACACAGATGGTAGTCTACAAAGCGCGAGATGACAAAACTGGTCATTCTCTATTCCTTGGCCTTCTTGAAGGACATCCATGTATCTCCAGAAGATTAGAGTGAGGAAATTTCTCACGCCAAGTATCCCACAGTGTAGAAAATGAAAATCACACAAACCAGATTTTGTTAGTTATTTGTACTATGATGTGGCAATCTGACAGCAACATGAGAAAGAAGCAACACGATTAGTAGTTGAGACCTCTCATGGACACTTATGTTTTGTCCATAAAAAGGAAGAGTGTGTGGAGGCTGAGGAAATTAGGAAGCTTCAGAAAACTGCTGGAACAAAGAGCAAAACTGGAGCAAAGAATCTGCCCAGCAAAACACAGCAGGGAAAGGGCAGGCCTGAATTTTTTTTCTGTGTAATGAAGTAGGTTTGCTGGTTTGTGTTCTGCAAGGATCTAAGGATTTCAAGATCTTCTTTATATTTGAGGAAATGTCGTGGTTATTTATTTCCGCACTGTGGTCAGCATGGTCTTCCCTTGCAGAATATTAACAAATGTTGTCCATATTATAGTCTTTACTTTTTTCACCTGAACAGTACAAATACTACATGCTGATACATCAAGCAAGCACAATTTCTGCTACAGTGCTTTTAATGAGATGTAGAGGATGACTGAGGCTACAAAGCTCAGCAGTTTGCCAAAGTAGGTTCCTACTTTTTATGTCTAGGCTTCTGAAATGAAAGCCTGCATGTGGAGTTAGGCATGTAAGCACTCAGTGCAATCAAAGGGCAAGTTAGGTGTCTCAGAACAGCTTTCACAGCAGTTAGCAATTTGAGAGAATTCAGGTAGTTACTAGGAGAAGCTGAGGACAGAGGTAGGCCTGAAGTCCTGCCCATCTCCATCCCTGTGACATGTGGTTCTGTTCTGCCAGGAGACATTCTCTGACTCCCCTGGGTTTTCTCCAAACCACTGTCTCAAAGCACTCAGGAGGGACCAATTCCTCTTCTCAGGTGACAGCAGCAGCAGAAACCTTCTTTCCAGAAAGTGGAAAACCTGATTTCATTTTCTGCTGTTTCCGAAGAGGACACCAAGCCATTGTTGCATCCCAGGGCACAATGTCCCCACCACAGGAATAAGTGGAGACAGTGCCCTTGAAGGGAATCTCTGACTCTGAAGAAATATTTATGTAAAGCATGCAGGTACCTTTAGGATTAGATGGCATTATCATAGTGTCTGACTGCTGTGTTGAACTTGGAAATTAGGCTGGACTGCAATCTAACCCAATTTTCTGCCTACATCTAGTCTTCCCTTCCCAAACTGTGCAAAAGTCAGTGTAACCTTTCTTTCAATTTTCAGGAGGAATGCTTTTTACAGTTTTGGCCAAAGAGCAGAACTTTTCAAGAGATTCCTTCCCACCCTTCGAGATTAAAGCATTTACTAAAGCAATGTGGTGTGTTTGCCATCTTTTGTGCCTGTATCTAAGTGATGTAGAGAAGCAACACTATGTTGTTGTCTAGTGTCTTTTCAACAACTGGGCTTTACAACAGTGCAGACAAATAGCTGAGGAGAATTCAGGCTTTTATAATACTATGAACACAATATTCAGAGAACAGAAATCACAAAAGAATCTCCTTTTATTCCAACAGCTGTTTCCCTGAAATTCATATTTGATGGGGCTAGATAACTAGCACCAAGTCCTTAATCTAACTGCTCAAAACACTATTATGCTTGTCCTGTACAAAGACTATATGTGGTGATAACCAGATCCAGACACTGAGAGCAGAAAATAAATTCTCATAAAACACTTTCTGGAACTAGTAAATGAAGAAAAATACAACAGAAGTATAAAGATCAAAGTGAGGAAGTTTTAAAGGTAGGATTTCGTCCCAGAAAAGGTTTGTTCACTGACTTTAAATCATCTCCCAAGCTATGGCTAGGTTAGAGAAAAGTTATCAGGAAAAATGTCAAGTCACTAAATCTAATAAGGGCATCTAAGACCCATTGGTGCACTCAGAGTGCACTCTGATAAATACGAAGTAAGTGTTCAGTTGTGTGTAAGGTTATTTTGCTGTTAGACTGTCTAAATAAGGCTGCCTCTGGTGCTACTAGCCAAATAGACCTTAGTGTGTTATCCACAGTCCTGCTAAAGAATTATACTAAACAAACTCACACAGTCTTGTTCAACTAGGCTGAAAGATTACGTAGAGAGAAGATACCATTACGATCTGCTTTCCTGCCTGTGTGGTACAAGACTATTTGATTTACACTCCAATGCAGCTGCAGGTGCAGTCCTGAGTGCCGAGTCATGAGCAGATGGCATAGGAGATGACTCCAGTACTAATTACTTATCCCATGAAAATATAACAGCTCCTGGCTCTGAGACGCTATCTGTGTGCAGGAGAAGATGGGTTTTCCACTCCTGCCAAACAGTAAAATAAATACACCATATTGGAAGAATGCTGGGGGTAGGATTTGACTCAGAGATCAGCATTTAGATGCTGACCTTTGGACTTCATTCTGCTAGTTCCTGCCTGTAATGAAAAACACTTTAAAGACATCTGATCTTAACTTAGATACTTCTAAATGACTTCACCATGGACTTTGGCAAACAAAGTCTTTAACTAACACAGAGTGTGTATGTCCTCAATTTCTCAGCACCGGATATTTTCATGCATTTACATCCAGATTAAAGAATCCCCTATTCTAACCTATATTCCCCATGCAGTTATTTGTAGACTGTGACCAAATGCATCCTCCTAACTGCTCTATGTTGAGCTCTTGCATTCCATCTCTCTCTCTCCAAGGTATGTTTACTTGTGCTTTTGTATCTGTCATGACTGTTCCCTGAAACCTCTCCAAATTACAGTAATTTCCCTCAAGCTGCAGAGAAAACACTAGCACAAGATTGCAGTAACAATCAAATTCATACTAAATGAAGAGGGAATATATTTTTTCATCTCTTAAGATCACTCCGTTTACAGTCGAAGGATCACAACAGCACTACAGCCCACTGCCACACAATAAGCACTCGTATTGAGCTGAATTATTTCTTCACTACTTGGTGACTCCCTTTGCACAAAGAAGGCTAACATGAGTGACATTATGTGTGATTGTCTGAAAAAGAAAATTTGCTTACAATGAGCATCTCACTCCTTCCTCTTCATCACTCACCTTTTCCCACAGTCTCCCTGACATCTGTAAAACCAATCACCAATAAGAACCATGAAATGTTTCCAGATCTGCTCCCATTGGGAAGAAATAAATCTGCCCAACATGTTCCCCACAGTTGTAAGGACTGCCTAGTAAGTTTTCTGTCAGTTATACGTGCCATGCTACTTTTTATCATTCCAGCTTTCACCCTGGATGCTGTGCTGAACTTTGTCAAAAACTTCTAAAAGTCAAGCACCATTATGCTTATCATCCAACTTCCCTGAAAAAAACCTATCAGGTTGGTCAGACAGGATCTGTTTTCCATTTGTGCATGTGAAATGATGTTAACTAGATTAGTACCATATTAGCATTTTAAAGGAACCATAGCACAGAACTCTATTAGCACTTAGGTTTGCTTATTCTATATCAGCTGTTTATTATTTGCAAGGGAAGGGGCTGATAAGCCTGTAATTGCCTAGACTGTTACCTCTTACCTATTAAAATACAGTGGTAAGCTTTAAAAATGTCTAATGGAGTTTTTTTAGTGCTTCAAGGCTGACTAAATTTCAGCATTAATGCTCATTGAGTTCCTTTGCCAGCTCTGTTAAAACTCATGGGTACAGGATGATCAGATTGCTGGTTTAAAACTACCTTCTTTCACAGCTGTTCTCTAACATATTCTTCAGTTACAACCTGAGAGTACATATCTGACACTGACATCTTCTACGCTATGTCCTGTACATACATACATACAAATAGAAATGTTTTCCTTTTTTTACAGTATTATTGTACTGTCATAATTTAACATTTTTGCATTTCAGAAAGGATAATGTTATTCTTTAATTTATGATTGTTTCAAAAATCCACATTTGTGATTAATATTTATTATTAGCAATTTTTCCTTTCTCTCAATATATAGAGGGACAATTTTGATCCTTTCTTTAAACAAGTTTGACTGAGTTAGTCTTTTCTTTTTCAGTTGGAAAATGGGGGTTCTAGGCTACTGCATACAATGTTCATAATCGTTTACTATTGATAATTCATACCAATTATTTACTACAATTTTTTGTACAAATTTTTGGAAATTACTTAGTTCTGTGTGTCTGGCTTCCTCAAACTGTACATTTACACGGTTGTGCAGTACAACAAATAGGCAATGCACAATATAACAAATTGTTTGGATCTTCCTTGATGGCCTTAAAATGAAAAGAATTTGGAGGGAGTCAAGAAAGCACATAGAAGTCTCTTACGTTCAACATAATGAATGAAAGTGGACCAGTGCAGCTATGCAAGAGGTGAGTATATTTAAAAGAATATAAATTTGAAAGCAGTTTTTGCGCTCTGACTGGATATTTCTTGATCATAATTAGTTTCAGCGATGGAAGTTCTGAATGAAGATGAATGCCTTTTCAGAACTGAAAATTATCTTCAGTAAAACTTTCCAAAATAACTCTCAACTCAGTACCAATATTGCCTCTGGGAAGAGGTCATCTAGTCATTACATGATCAGACCATTAGTGTTGAAGATCTGCTCACTGTAGAGAAGGAATTATGGTTATCACCATTTGTGGTGATCGATCCATGGAATACAGAAATGTAAATTGAAGTATTCATGAGCATGACAATAAGGGCATTGTTCATCAATGATGTTTTATAGCTCTTCTGGTATTGTTTAGTTGCTTAGTCCAATTTTAATCACTTAATTTGCAGTTTTCATAGAGGAATGATGTCTATAAGCAAATAATTTCTTTTTAGCTTACATAACTCTTCTGCAATCTGCTTTACATCAAAAGAAGTTATTTTTTTCCTTTGTGCTACTCAAAGAACAGAAATTAAATTATTTCAATGTTTATTTGGTTCAACATGTGTAGCTGGGCAGATGTTTGTGGTTTTTCCTGTACTTTTTTGTACAGGGAAACAATTTTTTTTTGGTGATGAAAGGGAGAAAGCAGTAAAATTGGTTTTGCCAATACTTTTCACATGTACAGAAATGACACATTTTATATGTATATATGTATATGTATGTGCATACACATAAGTATGCCTACATATTTATGTATAAGGATGTGTATACATATATATACACGCACACACACACATATATATACATACAGGCTTAATCCTTATTCTTCTGTTACAACTTTACATTACAACAAACCAAAAAACCAAGCAGGTTCTTCTTCAAATAGGTGCTTTGGGATCTACATCTGTCACCACGGACTCCACAACCATGTGCAAACACTGTATCATATTAAAACGGCAGTAAACAATCAGAAATGAAATATATTATAAAATATTTCATCTTTTGAATTAAAGTTACTATTTTTCATCCAGATCCCTCATGGACTATGGACTTACAAATGGAATCTCTTTCTAGAAGATAGAAGAACAAAACAGTGAGAAGATATTTAAAACCCATCTAGGCCTGGTCTTGGCAACCTGTTCTAGTCAGCCCTGCTTGAGTATGGGGGTTTGGACTGGACAGTCTCCAGAGGTGTTTGCCTAACTCATCCAATCTTGTTATTCTGTGGAGTATCATCTATTCTTTCCTGAACAAAAAAACCCTGTCTCTTAGTCAAGTGTTAGGGGTTTTCTATCAGTCTTGGGCTCCAGCAAGCCACCAGAAGGGATGAGACAGAACAGTAGCTTGAATGGGTGAAGGTCCAGAAAATAGTCAGAGAAGGAGAAAGATTGTGGTGTATTACATTTTTTGTTAAATATAACTGTGACTCCAATTATTAAACATGAGAAGGGCAGACAATGAGGGAGAAAATACAGGATTAAAAACTTGGGATCCTCTTGAAATCTAACACAAAATCCCAGCTAGTAGCATGAGCATTGAGCCTTTATATATCTTGATTTATCCTCTGAGATAAGCTTTTCTACAGAGATAAAGATCCCTGACCTTTTTTTATCAAGAACTAGTCTGGACAATAAAAACATTGTTAGTATTTTCTGTGTTCAGGCAAAATGGCAAGCAGCAAAATTGCACAACACTGCCATGTTAGCCTAAAATCAAAACAGGCAGCACAGAAGAGCCCATTTTCTCTGTGCCTAAATTCTGCCGAGTACTAGCCACACTTCCCTTTATACTCACAGTACGGCTGATAATCACACCACAGATCGTGTCTGAGCCACACACCCACAGCAGTCTTTCTCCCAATTCTGTGCCAGACCAGTGCATCCTTGGTCTCAAATGAGACAGCTGCACTACTGTTATTTAGTTTTGTCACTACTGTCATTAATGCAGTTGTAGGACCTATAGGCTATCATTTTATTAATTATCACATCATTTCTACTGACACTTAGGGCCAGGCTTGCAGTGTACACTTTGAATTTGTATTAATGGATGCTCTCATTAACTTCAGTGGTGCAGGGTTAGATGACAGTGTGAGACAAGCAAATGAAAAGCACTGTAGGACCTGTGAAACTTTCAATATGGGCTTAGGTCTCTGTCTAACCAGCAAAGCCCTGCAGCACACGTGAGCATGGCTGGCTTCATTCAGTGAGCGATGGAACAAGAGTACAAACAGTCCAGAAGACGCTGAAGGTCACATTTCAGCAAAGATATCTCTTTCACACTTTGAAAGAGATAAGAATGGAGTATGCTGAAAGACGAGGAGACAAGGAGTCTTTGCTGACACATACAAATACAGGAAAGAGGAGGTGACAGCTAAAGTAGTTATTAAGAATGGAGAGCAGGGATGGCATTCGCAGGCTGGAAAAACAAAGATCGCAGGACAGCAAGTAGAATCCTCTACTCTGCTTGCTGCAGGTCCCTGAATTGCTAATTAAAGAGGCTTCATATTGGGTTTTATAGTAAGAGTCAGATTTCTGAAGATTTCTGAATTTTAATGACCTGTGAGGATGAACTGGAATTAAGTTGTGACAGCAGTGGTGAGCCATGCAGAGGAAGGAAGGTCTGGCAATGGCAACACCCTGTTATCTGCAATAGTGCAAGAGTAGGGCTGCCTAGAACTGAGACATTAAAATTAAGGGGTAAAAAAGTCCTATCTATCCACCTATGATTATGATGGCCTGGGGTCTTGAGATCTGTGAGACCTGTCTGACAGTTTCAGACTATGCAGGACTTCTCAGTAGTGCCTTTTGCAGAATGGCCTCATCATACGGTCCTAAAGTCTGGACTCATCTCTTCAGTATTCACCTACACACTTTGACTTTGGATTGATTGCAGACATGACATATTTTTGAATAGGACTGGTTGTATGATGATTTAAGGTAGTGGTTGTAACAGTGGTTATAAAGCTTGCTATTTTCTGTGAGTGTCATTAACTTATTCATTAGGATTTTATGTATTCTTCAAGGGATTTATCTTATAAAAAAGCACTGAAATGTAGTGATATTAATATAAAACTATGACAAGCACCCAGTTTTTCTCTGTTCCAAAATATGAGATGTTATATGATATAATTAATGGCAGTCAAATGAAGAACAAACTCAAGGAAGTATTATTTCATGCGAAGTGTGGGATTTACAGCCCCAAGAGACTTTTTGAGTGAAATAGTGAGTTGAGTGATTGGATTTTAAAACAATCTAGATAATTATGTGACCATTAGCATTTATAATTATGCTAAGATAATTAAGTATAATGAAACCTCATGCTTCTTGATATAAACAGATTACTCATATAAGTCAGGAAGGAATATGTTTTAGGAAATCAACATTTCATAACTGGCCAGGTGTATTTTGGTTTTGTTGTGCAGAGTTTTTTAAACTTTTGCAATCAGATAGTGAACACATCGTAAGTAGAACGATAGATTGAATGGGGCAGCCATCTACTTTACTCTAGAATACCCTATCTCCTCACCAGTTGAAGATAATAAAGTTTCACTGTCTATTTGTGAAACTCTTTCTAAATGTTCAAAATTGACTAATCAGAATTGCTGCAGAGGAAATCCTGTTTGGAGATAAGTCAGTAACCTTATCTGCTACATCAGTTTCTTGTTGCTTTTTCACATCCAAGAATTTCATTGATGGACACTGTAGTCTCAGAAGTCAGATGCTTTTCAAAGGAAATGTCATTGATCTAATAGAGAGCAGGTTTTTGGCAGGAGACAAAAAGTCGCTGCATGAATATTTTTAACATCGACAAGATTTAAAAAGGTTTTTTTCCTTAATAAAAAAAAGTGCGAATCAGAGGTATGCCACGGCTGTTTATGAAGTTGAAAATCTGTGTTACTGTATGGCCCAGTCTGTTTCCTATTTATTCATTCATTTTAAATAAGACAGTTACAAAATTTTGCTGTTAAAAATTTTTGCTTACAGGTTACATGCCTGATTTATATAACCCTGCACATTGTATAGGTATTCAGAGTACCACAGAGGGAATGTGGTTTGACTGAAATACCATTCTATTTTGGCTGTGTTTGGCATTTGCTTTCACATCACATCATCACAAAAACCAAACCTTATACACCCTTGGGTATTTCTTGCCCATTTTGTCTATTATGTGATAAGCGGTACTGTTTTGCACAGGTTGAAGTACGAATCTATAGTGGTTTGTTGTTCTGAAAGAACATGTACTTAACCACTGAAGAGAAGTTTAAAAATTAACTGGAAGTCAATAGACGTGGCATGTATACCCAGTTCAAACAAAGACTTTCTGTGTTGGCAAGTTATGCAATACTTCAGTATGTTACTTTCCCTGGCTGTGAAGCAATAGCAGCATTTATTTCAACCACTCTGAAACTGCAAAGATTTATAAACCTCCTTAAGACCTGCCTGTCAAATGTTTAAAGGCTAATGGTTAGACATTGAGAACTGTGGATACTTTTATTGAAAAATAACCGAAAAACAACTCCAGCAGCACACTTAGTGCATTCCAATCACTGACAGGCATTCAGCTCGTATTACCAGAATAGAAAAAGCCCCAAGTAACACCTTCTGAAATGTACATAATAAAAATGTCTGCAGATCCACTCCTATTCATCTGAATATTTGCTAATGTAAGCATAGCCAAAGAGCTTTTCAGGTCAAAGGACAAACTGATATTTCAAAGAATAAATAAATGCAAGAACTCTTTTTGCACAAGCAAGGTCTGTAAAATAAACATCATTATAAAACTTGATATTTGAAGTTTCTGCTTAGACTTTTTTCCAAGCAGAGGCTGACACAGAAGACGTTGCTATATATTGCATATGCATACATCTATATACATACATGTATACATATATGTACATGCATATATATTTGTATGTATATATGGGTATGTGTATATATGTATGTATGGGCATAATGAACTGTTCTAAAAGCTGAATGAAAAAGTTACATTCCCATGACAATGGACCACCATACTACTTTATTCCTGTAACTAGACCTATGGTACTAGTAACTGGACAGATTTCCCACTTCATTTGCAATGGCTATAGAAAACCATAGCTCAGATTTCACCTCCCTTGTGTCCTTCAGGAATTGCTCTTATCTAGTGAACATCCTGCAACTCTGTTAGTCGAGCCTCATCCAAGCAATCCCTTACCCAGGCTGCAACCTGAGGAGAGGTTCACCTACATCTAATTGATGTCATACATATGCTGATGGCATCAACTTTTGAGAACTTTCCTATGTTTATCTGCCTGCATCAATCTATCACTATTATACACTTCATAGCACTGTAGCATCTGCAACTCTGTAATACATGAGCAAAAATTCAACTCTAATTTCTACGTACTCTTGAAGAAAAGGGAATCTGCAGACATTTTGTTAGGTCCAATGATTATTAGTGTCAAAGCACCTGATGGGCCAGAATTGATTGAGATGGATTTCCCTTGCTCCTAAAGAAAAAATCGGTTATTCTGCAGCCATGAAATAGCTCTTTCTAGTCCTCATAAAGTCCCTTGGAAGTTTCAGAAAAGTAACATACAACTGAAGTATCAACAGACAGGATCTTTAAAGACTCATTTCTTGTTAAGCTTGTCTCAGCTTCAGCCTGCCAACCGAGTCAGCCCAGGTTGGGTTATATTTCACTCACTTTTCCAAAATCCACTACTGCTGAGTCCTGGATTATCCCTGTCTAAAAATTCAGTCCCCCTGTGTCTGAAGGTGAAATTTGGTTTAGCAGCAGGAAGGTGTTAACACAACTGCACTGTGGAGATTAACATTACAGTAAATCCTCAAAAGAACCAGAAATATCCAACACACTCAAGATATCTATTTTTGATGAAAGCTTCAAGAAAGTAATAAAAGAATAGAGTTTTATAGTAGGTCAGTTATTAATTTTCTTGGAACACCAACAAGATCTTGGCAAGAAGTAACATGTCTGCAATACAATTTTTTACTTTTTATGTAATAAGAAGTACTGTATGCCATTTAACTTTCTCTGCTCCAACTATATATTTATTGTTTCACCTGCTTTGAACTAGGAACGGTGATCTCATTAATAAAAGGTTAGAAACAGTGTTTCATTTCATTGTAGTTGATTTAATATATACTACTGCCCCTGGTGAGTTTGTGTGTGTGAAGTCCCACTTCACTAGTGGTGATTCTGGAAGTGTTTTGAGAGGGAGCCTGAAAATTTTTTAAAGAACCAGTGACTCTATCATTGCAGGCATTTGAAGTAATCTCATTTAAAATCCAGTCATTTAAAACAAAATCACTGGAAGTATATACTACATGTAAATGGATATAATGCTGAGTAAGTAAAGCAATTCAATGAAAAGATGTGATTTAATAGAGGATGGTCAGCTATGATATCTGTTATACCACCCTTTGATCCATAAGGGTAAAACAGAACAAAACATTTGTATCTGTCAACTACAGACTGCTCAGCTCACATTAGTCACACTTAGAGAAGAAGTTCATGCTGTAGAATTACTACCTTCCCTATTTAATCTGTCAGATCTACATGAGGTAGACTGGTGAGGAAAAGATTGTGCATCAGCATCAGTAGTCCAAGCAAATGGCTGTGTAAAGTGAACTGGACTTGCTCACCCAAGGTTCCAGACACGTATTTCACTGGTATCTAAACTTCATCAATCTATGAATACAGTCATTGGGTTTTAAAATTTTCCCATCTGAGCTCAAATGTTTCACACTAATACTTCTGTTATTGTAAGAAATTGAAGCAGCAAAGAAAAAAAACCTTTTCCCTAAAGCCTCTCACAGAGCTATCATTACTGCTTCAGACACAGCAACAAAACAAACTGAGATATGTTTGGAACCACTGACTTAATATCTGCAGTATGTGCATTCAAGTATGGATACTAGTCATGCACATGCATAATCATGTTAAAATTGCGAACCCATGAGCCTAAGCTCAGGCTCAAATCACAGTTTTCTGAAATGACTTGGACAACACAGGCAAGAGCTTTTCCTGAGTAGTTTCTAGCTCTTCTACATCATATCCTCATATACTGTGCTGGGGAATGAAGAAGAGAAATATGATTAAGGTATTTCAAGCCTGACGTGAATATTTTTCCAGTGGAGAGCGTTTTGATAATGTAGCCTTATGGACTGAATTTGGAATTTGCTTTGCTTCTGTAATTGGGCTTCTAATGCTGGCAGAATCAAGGCCTGAGTAGCAAACTAAAAATATATTTCAAGGGAATGACATATCTGTGGTACAGTAAAACTATTAGGCTACTGAATGCCTGTTTTGAATTACATCAAATCATCTGAAGACCATATGGCAAATAGAAATTTTTGAAGTTAACATTTACTGATATAAAGAAAGATTTTATTTTTTTAGCTAAACCTATATGTGTAAATTCACTTGCTTTCAACTTTTTGTAATCAATAACCAAAGGCCAAATGCAATCTACTACAACTACATTATCTGCAGAACAGTGAGCCATCTTCCAGTGGAGAGGCCTGTCTGCATTTTTAAAAATGCAGTGAATTAAGGACCAGTCACCTAGACAGTATCACCAATTCTTCTCAAATTCACTGCAGGAACCAGGACTAAGAATCTTAAATTTAGATGCTGAACTGGGGACTCAGGTGCCAATATTTTAAAAAAATTAACCTATTTGTCTGTCTCTAAGAGGAGAAAGTCTATTAGGAAGTTTAATTTCCCTATGCACTTTCCCATGTACATTCCATGCTATTTGTGGGTTGCAGATGGAGACAGCAGACACCAGTCCTAAGAAAAGTTTTCTTGCAATGTGGTAGAAGATCTTTGATAAAATTTTAAACATAATTTTGTCATTTTCTAAGCACATTTACACATATACATGCAGCAATTAGCCAAATTATTGTCCAAAACAGTTGTCTAACACACCTAGTGAGCCTTTGCCTTTGTCCTAACACTGACAGAATGTGACTTTCACTCAATATTAATGGCAACATATCCCAGAAAGTAGGATTTTTTTCTATCAACCTGCACCTCAGGAAGTCTTCCATCATCCCCATATCACCATTGGTGAATCAGAGCTCAAATGAGCCCAGCAGTTTAATTACCTAGGTAGTATCATCTCCCCGGACGGTAAGATCGACGGAGAGATAGACAACAGGTTAGCAAAGGCATATAGTGCCTTCGGAAAACTCCATAAAAGAGTTTGGCAAAATAAACACCTGAAGAAAAGCACAAAGATCAGTGTTTACAGAGCCATTGTGCTGTCTACTCTTTTATATGGGTCTGAATCATGGGTCATTTACCATCACCACCTGCGACTCCTAGAATGCTTCCATCAGCGCTGTCTCCATACAATCCTAAACATCCACTGGTCAGATTATGTGACTAATGTGTCTGTTCTAGAACAGGCAGCAGTCACAAGTATTGAGGCCATGTTGCTGAGAACACAGCTGCGCTGGGCAGGACACGTCTCTAGGATGAAGGACCACCGCCTCCCTAAGATTGTGCTCTATGGTGAACTTGCCACTGGCTGCTGCAAGAGAGGAGCCCTGAAGAGGAGATACAAGGACTCCCTGAAACAACATCTCAGTCTTGGCCATATTGATCTTCATCACTGGTCTATTCTGGCCTCAAATCGGGAGGTCTGGAGACACACAATCCATAACGCTGCTGCTTCTTTTGAGAACGCACTCAGGATCACTCTAGAGGAGAAAAGACAACGCAGAAAGAATCGTGTCTTGCCAATACCACCTAAGGAGTCTTTCTGCTGTGCCTTTTGCAACTGGACTTGTCTATCTTGCATTAGCCTCTTTAGCTACCCGCGTGCTTGTAGCAAATGTGGGTAGAGTCCTTCCCAAATCTTCGTTCGCGAAGCCCAGCCACGATGATGAATGTCAACAGCATTTCATCCAACTTGCATCATGGAGAGCAGTCCCATAGTCTCAGACTGAATCCCAATTTCTAAGAAAATCTGACCCTTTTGGACTAGAATGTCCATCACAATAGAAATTCATTGAAAGTTTGCATTTTATCTTAAGGCCATTCTAAAAATATATTTCTCCTTCCTGGGATGTTTTTTGTCTCTCCAGGCTCAGGATTTGTAAATTTTTTTCAGCAGTGCTTGAAGTGGATTTTCTATAGTGAGTCTTGAGTGGTCTCTCTCAAGAATATTTACTCTCAATAACTGAACATGAATATGTAGGTGCTGTAGTGCACAGATCAGCACTAAATGCATATTTAAGGCAATAAGAATTGTGTGAGGATAGCTGAGCAATGATTATCAGGACTTAAATATGCTGGTACCTAATGTTTTCAAAAATAGCCATCTGTCCCTTGGAAGATGCTTTTCCTGGATTTTTTTCCTTTCTAACTTACATAAGAAAGAGCACTGGTCTCCTAGAACTACCATTTCATTTATTATTCATATTCTTACTTCAACCCAGCGAGAAAAGAGGAATGGAAAAGTATGCATTATGCATTCTGTCCAATGAAACATGGAGCTTTATTATTGTTGGGTTCTGGTTTGCTAGGCATAATACAGCATATCAATGACTTGCACTTGTTAAAAATTTAGGAATTTTTTAAGGGATATTTTTTAAAAGAATTACTGTAATGGAAAGCACATGCCACATTTATACTTTGATATTTTGGTTTATTTTTATATCCTTACATTAACATGCTTACCTAAACCATGTGTAGGATAAAGGCCTTTCCTATGCTTGTACCTGATATGCTCTGTGAGGTGGAATTTCAGTTCACAGAAATGTTACTTGACAACACTAAGATTCATTATTTGTCCCTGATACTGCAGTGACTGTGACTATGGCTGAACTGCCAAATAACACCTGTTCAGGGACCATTCTCTGCCCTAAAGTGAAGGGCCTGGCCTGATCCTGTCTACACTAGGTATCTCCTGTCCTTCAGGTCTCCTTCGAGCCAGTGTCCTACCTGTGAGGCTCTAACATATGATTATCATTGTATGTGTGTGTGCTCATGATGTTCACAGTAATACAGAAGTGCACTGCAACTTACCAAAGCAGTGCTTTTGCTGCATGAAAATAAAATTAGGGTTATACGCCTTGAGTTTTATACGCCGATATGTTTGAGGTAATAAAGCTGTTATTACAGTTTTGGAGAAACAAGAACGGCAGAGGTAGCCACGTTGTGTCATTCTTGTTCACAATGCCCTTTTGGGAATGGTCCTTAATGCCTCCAAACCCCAAATCTGACTCTGGTCATTATGGCAGAGTATGCCATAATGTGCCAGTTGGCACAGGATAAAATCATACCAGCAGGCTGCTGAGTAATCACGCAGTGTGGTTGATCAGAATATGAGTTTCCACCATGACTCTTCTTACATAACTGGGTAGGTGTGTTTTAAACACTTCCATGGCCTCCAGTGGTTGAAGAATGCAGCATTTGGAGGTGTGTGCTTATCTGGGTAAGTATAAGTTCTGCTCAGTTTTCCAAATCAGGCCATTAACTATGATTTAATTACTTTTGGTTTCCACTGGTGACGGAAGGTCAAAACTCCTGTTTTGTCATGTTTAACATATGATAATGGGAAAACCACGCTTTTTTCATCTCTGAATTCTGGGGCTGTATATGGTCTCATAGACATGCCCAATCTGTGATCCATGACCTGGCAAGTCAGTTCATCTTACCTGTATAACAGTTACAGGGATGTACTTGAGTCACCATCCCTGGAGCTATTTAAAAGACTTGTAGATGGGACACTCAAGGACATGGTTTAGCGCTGGATTTGGCAGTGTTAGGCTAAGTGCTTGCACTTGATGATCTTAGAATCTTTTCCAACCTAAATTATTCTATGATTCTATAATCTTTAGAGAGGCCTTGTGCCTGTCTGTCCTCAGTCATGGTCTCCTCTGGGACCCCTCAGCTACCCAGGCAGGGGACTGCAGGGCATGGGGGCCCTCAGCAGGCAGAGAAGCTGCAAAGGCAGAGAGGATAGTTATCATTGTGCCATCAGTGCACATAACTGTAATTGCACTTCTTTTGTTAAAGACTTAGTCCTTCCAAAATGTCACACATTATGCAGGACTGGAATTGAGAGATTAAAAAGAGCATAAACAGTTAACAATGAAGGTAAAGTCTTTGCTCCTTTCACTACACTAATCTGCTGAGGGAAGACAGTTAAATTAAATCTGACTTCTTGAGTAGATCTTCATGCACACAGCTGTTAATTTGGGGTGAAGGAATGCACTTTGTGTGAACTCCATAGCTTTATTTTAATTATTTTTTAAAAAAAATTTATTAATTTTTCTTTTGAATTCACAACATGTTTCTGTTTCTTTCAGGGAACAATATGAGCACTTTCCAGTGGCCAAAAATAATATGTCTTATTTCCAGTGGATTTTAACCAAAGACTGCACAGGCCCATGGATAAAAAGTCTGCCTTATATTTCAAAGTACAAAGTTCAAATTTAGTAGGTACTCATAGTTTAATTTTCAAATTTTAACAAGTCAGATTCTCAGTTTTTGTAAATCAGCAGAACTCCACTGATGTTAAGGGACCTATGCCAAGCTGCATTACCTTAGTATCTGGCTTCGTAACTTTTTTTCTCTTTGTGTTGAATTCAGCTTTCAGTACTCATGTACTAATAATCTGTCTGTAGTCCGCAACTAAATTTTTTTTCTTTTATTGTAAGTAAAAGTATAGTGTGTGAAATTCTGAAAATGAGTAGGCTTTGTGAAGGGAAGGTTGTAGGCATGAAAATAGGTTAAAGCTGGACAGTGGAAATGTTGACAGAGAATGAGCAAAATCATATGGACAGTCTTTTTGGTCTCTGCAAGGCAGAAGAAGATACAGTGATTTCCTTCCCTCTTTTACACTGAGACATAAGACTGTTCAGAAATAGAATGTGACAGCACCATGATTTTTGCGATCAATCCCAACGTCTGAGTCTTTCAAGAACAGCCTGAGGCCACACCAGACTCCCTGATCTGCCCATTCCCTAACTGTTGACACTCATGGATTTCTTTCCCTGCTGATTCCTTTGTCATCCAGTCCCTTGAATTTAATGATTAATTAAATCCTTATGTTGAATTGTATTGAATGTTTGCATCTAACAAACAAGTATTATGCAAGAGTCCATATATTCTGTGGGAGTCACTGCTGGGGCTAGGTTTGCTGGATGGGTGAGCTGCAAACTTGAGGCTTGCTAGGGCTGTGCCTCAAGAATCAATATTAACCTATCCACTGAGACAAAGATCTCATCTTTTTATTTGTACACTGTCCAAACAGGACAACCTATAACTAAAACTGTTTGCAATGAAGAGTTACTTGGGCTAAAGATCAGTCAGATGCATGCCTCTTAGCATATCTGAGTGCACATAATTATAAGAAAGAAGACAGAACTGAATGCAGCAGAGCTATGGGTCTGCCCTCTTGCGTAGCTAATGGCTCATCAGGGCTAAGGGGGGTAAGTAGTGGAGTGAGTGGACATGGGAGGTCTTCCTACGAGTCTCCAGGAGTGTTTCTGGTTGAGTTACAGTCATCTCTGCATTTTATCCCATTTTATTTAGGTAGAAATGGAATGCAAATCTGTTTGAATAAGGATCATGAGGTTCCATGAGGACACAGAGGGGCAAGGAAGCAGTGCCCATGCCATTCGGGCAGCAAACTAACCCCTCAACCAGGCAGACCCAACAAGTCTCCCTGTGTCTGTCTTCCTGAAAGTCTCTCTAACAGCCCTTTGATCGAGTGCTAGATTTTTGATTCAAATCTTTATAGACTGATTACTTTTGCAATGTTTTCAAAACCCTGTAGAAATTTATAAAAGAAAAAACTACTCAATCTATGCTGCATGAACAAAAGACAATTTGGAAAATGATCAGCAACATAAGGAGAGGGCAATTTCTGAGTTACATACATACAACCATAATCAAAAGGTTGTACGTATGTACATGCAATTAAATCACATGCAATTTAAATGATGATAATTTTTTACCAGGCCTATAAAAAATTAGGATTTGTGCTATGTGCTATGTGAACATGTATAGGAAGCACTAGAGACTAAGAAATGTAATAGTGGAAAACTTATATGACAGTGTCTGATATTGAAAGGACAATTTCTTGAGCTTTTTCTCATTTCTCTTCTTTGTTTCTCTGGCAGTAAATTTGTAAATTTGAATTTGAAATCCTATTATTTTATCTGTCATGTAAAAATAGACATGCATCTAAAAACTACACACGCACCTACTATTTTGAGAAGATTTTCATATGTATTTCTATACTTCCATGTAAATTTCAAATACAGTTTGACTGGTACTTCACAGAACAGGGTGATTTTTCCCGTGGTTTATATTAGCTTAGCTCACATTTATCCAACTTTGTGAACAGATTCATTCGTTGTAGTTGGATTAAATTTAGTGCGGATAGCCATGAAAATAAGGTATTTTTTAAGCCAAGAAAGCCAAATTTGTCCTCATTTACCTCCTGTGGAAAGCCATTAACTTTCATGAGCAGAAAGGAGAGCTGACATTGGCTTTGTATACTGTGGAAATTGCTGCAGTGCTTTGCAACCCCTTTCCTTATGCTTTTTGTGGTTAAGGACACGTGAGATGACAAACACAACCAAAATTTTGACAATGGATTTACTGGCTAGAAAGTTGAAAGGCTTCCATTTAAATGAACTCATTGTAAAGTCCACAAAATTTCCAGAAAGCACCATATTTCTCAACAGTTGCATAATCATTGAAGATAGTATATGAGTATATCAGAAAGTGAAGTCCATCATGACCTTATCTCTGCAGCAGTTAGACAATGACAGGTTGAAAAACCTGCAGATAAAGGTTCCCCTGTTTCAGAAGTGGTGAAGTCATAGAGGTTTTTTTCCCCTCAGGATGAGTACCATTCAAGTCTCCCATACTTCACATAGATGAAAATGTAATAGGTAATAAGAATGGAAACACAAGGCACAAGTTTTGATTGTCTAGAGCTTAATGATGGTGCTGATAGCATTGAGTGTTTATGGGTAAGAATCAGGGGGAAGGCCGACAAGGCAGATAACCTGTTGGGATTCTGTTTCAGACCAGTCGACCGGCATGAAAAGGCAGAATAAATATTCTGTAAGCAGCTGGGACAAGTCTCACAATCGCTAGCACTTGTTCTTACAGAGAAATTCAATTTACAAGATGTCTGCTGGAAATACAACACAGCAGAGAAGATACAGTCCGGAAGGTTCCTGGAGCATGTGGAAGAAAAGTTCCTGATACAGCTGGTGAGGGAGCCAGCTAGGGAACTCACTCACTGGACTTATGGTTTGTGAACAGAGAAAGACTGCTGGGTGATGTGATGGCTGGAGGCCATCTGGGACACAGTGATCACAAAATGCTAAGAGTTTTCACTTCTCAAAGTAAGGAAAACAGCCAGTAGAACTGCTACCTTAGACTTCCAAAATGCAGACTTTGGCCAGTATAGGAGACTGGTTGATAGGCAGTCCTGAAGGGCAAAGAAGGCCAGGAAGGCTGGACATTCCTCAAGAAGGAAACGTTAAAGGCACAAGATCAGGCCATCCCCATGTGCCAAAAGACAAGATGGCAGGGAAGAAGAGCAGCCTAACTGGACAGAGAGCTTTGTCTGGAACTGAGGAAAAACAGAAGAGTTTATGACCTTTAGAAGAAGGGGCAGGCAACTCAGCATGACTACAAGGATGTTATGAGATTCTGCAGAGAGAAAATTTGCAGAGCCAAAGTCCAGCTAGAACTTAGTTTGGGAGGAACTTCTTCATTAGGAGGAATTTCTTCACAGAAAGGGTGATTAGACATTGGAATGGGCTGCCCAGGGAGGTGGTGGAGTCACCATCCCTGGAGGTGTTTAAGGAAAGACTGGATGTGGCACTTAGTACCATGGTCTGGTTGACTTGGTGGTGTTCAGCCATATTTTGGTCTCGATGATCTCAGAGATCTTTTCCAACCTAATTGATTCTGTGATTCTGTTATCTGGCTATTGCCATAAAAGACAACAAAAAAAAAGACAGTTACTTGAATGGAGGTCATAGCAAGTTGGAAGTCAGTCTCTTCTCCCAAGCAACAGGTGACAGAACAAGAAGAAATGGCCTCAAATTTTGCCAGGGGAGGTAGAGATTGGATATTGGTCAAAGTTTCTTCCTCGAAAGGTTTGTCAGGGAAGAGATTGCCCGGGGAAGTGCTAGAGTCACCATTCCTGGAGGTATTTAAAAGGCGTGTAGATGTGGCACTTGGGGACATGGCTTACTGGTGGACTTGACAGTGTTAATGGTTGGACTTAATAATCTTATAGGTCTTTTCCAATCTCAACAATTCTCTGATTCTATGATTAAAAAGGTTCTAACTGTAAAAATTAACAAAACCCAAAAAATTGCCTTAGGAGACAATGACCACATTTCCTTCCATCTGAGCCAGGTCAGGTGCATGTGGCATTGTGGGATTTCCCATACTCAGCTCTATGAAAGTCCCTCTGCACAAGTGCTGCTCCATCAGTCACAAAGGTTCTTTCAGGAATGCTGTGAGGAAAGGGGGAGAGGAGTTGCAATCTGCAGCATTATTCTAGAGCTGCCTGAGAATTTTGTGTCACAAATTGTTTTGTTCATTGATTAATTAAAAGATATTTATGGGAAAGTTTTAAATGTAATATATTCAAAAGAGAAAAAAGAAATCCCCTCCCTGCCTTTTCAAATTGCTGAAATATCCTGCTTTCGGTTTCCAGAATAAGAGGTTGGCCTTGGAGCTTGTTAGAAAATCTTTCAAAACTTCTGGAAATGTACTTTTGAAATGTAAGTTACTTCTTGTTAAAAAGAAGTTTAAAACATCCAGAGAAAAAATATTATCAGATGAAAATACTTTATTTGTTCCAGCAACAGCATTTTTGGTTGCTGATCTGTGAAAATTTCAAAAAACTGTTTTTCTTTCCTTTACAGAAGAAAATGTTTTGAAAAATTAAAACTTCTGACAATTACATAAAAATGTTCCCTTGCTACTCTAATCAGATCTTGAAAAGTCCTCAAAAAAGCCCTATTTAACTGAAGTTTCTGAGTTCTCAGATTTCTTAGTACAAATAAATACAATACAGACATTTTGCTAGACAGTTTGTGAAGAGGTGCCTTTACTGGAAGACACAGTGGGTTGCAATTCCTTCTTGAGCTATTTATCACACCAGGAGCTTCCTGTTACATGACTGAGACCATCCAAGCAAGTTCTCCCTGCTTCACCTCTACAAACAATAAACCCAATATTTAGCCTTGCAATACTGGCAATTTCCCCATAGATACTGAGGTATGGAAAAGACCAAGGTGTCCATGTGTTCTGCTTCACGTAGGTGGCCACCTGATGGCCACAGATTTTGGTGGAAATGCCAATGTCCAAAGTTTGCATATACTTCTCTCAGATTTTACACTGGAAGCCTTGATTTGGTCTTTGGTGTGTTACATTGGAAAACTGACTTTTGTTTTGCTCAGAAACACTATGTATTCCATTGAATCATGGTATTTGTAGTATGTAATGAAATTTAACAAGACAAGCAGAACACAGTCAACCAGATTTCAGTTTTACTTCTTAGTTCTATGTTTATTTTTAATTTTTTTTGTGTCTTTAATCTACCCTCAATAAAACAAAACACTTTGATCAGGTCAAGCGTTAAAAAAAAAATACACTGGCACAGAAATATTCTCATGCTATTGGTGATTAATATGTATAGACTGTTAGTTTAGTGCCATCAAGTGACCAAAAATATGAAACAATACTCCTATTTTTTTCAGTTTCGGAGGTGTTTTTTTGTGATTGTGGGTCTTTTTGTTGTTGTTTTGGTTTGAGTTTTTTGTTCTGTTTAGTTTTTTTAATCTAAAAAAACCTAACCTATTATCCTTTTGATATGAGTAGAGGGAAATAACTTCACAGGCATTTTATTGTCTACATCTACAGCATTTTTAATAAGAATCCCAAAGTCAGATTCAAAATTTTTTCCACACATTGATAAATCAAAGCCTCCTCTGTTTCCTCAGATTATGAGGTTTGAAGTACTTCACTCACTTCTGGCTGAAATCCTTGCTGTGTAGAACTGAATAAGGGGTCTCACCTAGGTGAAAACTTGTAAAAATTTTTATCACGTGGTAGTACCCACAGGCTCTGATAAAGGGTTTTTTAATGAAGGGCATCATAAACTGGATGTATAAATCCTTATTTTGTTTTCTGAAATGAAGAAGCTATCTCTGTCAGAAACAAGCATCTTAAATGGATTAAAACAGATACATCAAGACAAATATCTAGGTTTCAGTATGTCCACTTATTATATGATCAAACATTGCATAAACAAGCAAAGGTAATGCAAATATCTAAGAAAACATTTCTGCAAATTATTTTTCCAGATTTTGTCTATCTAAAATATCTGTAAATTAATTTAATTAATGTAGTAGATGAATACACATTAAGTTTCTGATTTGTTAGAATGGAACCAATCTCAGAAGCATCAATCTGAGGTGGAATGAATACGTTTTTTCCTGGGTCTGTTGTACTGATTTCCCACCAGCAGACAGATATATGTATCAGCCACTAGGTAAAGTTAAGCTCTAGAATTGGCAGAAAAGCAATGCAAACAGCTTATTAAACATACCAGGGAGCAAAGGGAGAACTTGGGAGAGTTGAGCATCCACAGAGAAGACAGTAAACAGAAGTGTTTTTAAAATCCCAGGTCATGCCTTGGTATGTAATAAACAAGCTTCAAGATTACTGGTCTGCCAGGGCTTGCTGTGGTGGAGAACAGAATGAAATGTCACTAGAAATCATGCTTGTTACCTTGTTGTCCCAAAAGCAAAAATAGTACCACAGGTGATTTAGTAAAAGTATTTTCCTAATAGTTTGCCACATGTGTCCCTTTACAAATTATTTGCTGTATCATGTGTAGACAGTTGGCACTTGTGGTCACAGCTTCTGGTGAAGCATAAGGAAGAACAAACATTTGTGGTGTTGTTATTCAGAAGAGTGGTTTACAGTGAGATCTATTTTGTGAAAATCTTGCAAGAATTAAAAGCTGTGCACATACCCCCTAGCTTTTGAAGTGGTTTCATGTGTTGGCTGGGAGTGTCCTAAGTGCACTGGGAGCTGTGTAATCAGTATTCCTATATTTAGACAATGCAGCATATTTAAATGTGTGATAACTTCTTGTCTTTCATTATACTTCCTCCTGGTTTGTTTCACACTTTCCTATGAAGTTATAAAAATTTATAATTTAAAAAATATTTGTTTCTTAATAAAGTTCCTAAATCTCTCTAAGAAAAAGGTGGTGGTGGGCACAAAGCTGTTCAATGTCTAGAGACATGTGGCAATGACTAGAGCACAGAGAGCAGGAGAGACCAGAGGAACATCTGCACCTGTTCTAAAGATATATGCATTTGCTGGCAAAAATTGAAAGACAATTTTGAAGAGACAAATTCATTTAAACATCAACCCTAAATTATAAGGTTTCAGACTGAGAAAGGGTTTTGGATACTGCTTTTGTGATTGACTTAGAAGCACTGGTCAGAGAAGAGCAAAACTGAATGTCAACCAAATGCTGTCAGTAATTTACAGGTAGAATCTTACCGCGTCCATCATAACATTTCCTTTTGCTAATGACATCTGCTTATGGTCTCACCACTTAATTTAGACTTTTGGGGTCTTGCTGGTTTCCTTGACTTTCTTATGGTCCAGTTGCCATTATCAGCAACTAATATATCTCTACTGCTGTAATTGATTTGATGTCATGGACCACAATATCCTGTGTCTTATTATACAAATGCAATCAAAAGATGCTCCCTCTCCCAAATAATTTACTAACTACTTACACAAAGAGGGAACAAATCCTTACAGTCAGAGGAAGGAAAAATAACCAGAGTCAAAACCATTCACATAGGTACAACTGGCTAGAAGAATGCAATCCATTTGTGGGACATAGGTGTGGTGATCCATACAGTGATGAAAAACCATACTCTTGGCTTTTTGTCTTTTGTTTCCTTCTTTCCAAACCACCACAGCTCATTGCTTAAGTTGTCAACCAAAGCGCTTCATCCTTTAATGCCTGACCGTTTAGAAATGCTGAGCATACAGGTTTCTTTGAAGCATGGATTTCAGGTTCAAATCCCAGAAGAAGAGTAGATGCCTTTTGCTTTAGACTTTTAAAAATTCTTAGTTACTTGAAGAATGTAATTGCAACATATGAACTCTTTAATCTTTACCACTCAAGAGTAACAAGCCAAATACTGCTCCAGTGTCTAAACCATCTTTCCAATATCCTTTTGAAAGAAGTGAGCAGGTAACTTGAACTGCTTATTCCATTAATTGTCTTCCCCTTTAGGAATGTTTAAAAAAATATTTAAGTATGGGAAGGCATGTAGCATGAGGAGCTGTTCAATTTATTTTCCGCATATTGCTGAGTGATATAGTCCAAAGTAGTTTCTCACACCCTATTCTGTTCCAATTCTTTGAACAGAAGGCAATTGAAGTCAGGCTATTATAATGAGGCAGCAATATCAAATACTGAATTTTTCTCTTTCACATCATACCAAGTGGGAACTCTAAATGTGATCCTATAAAAATTACCATATGCTTACGAGTACTGAGCAGAAGCTCTAGCTTGGTTTTGGAAATTTTTCAGAACACAAAACCACCCAGAATTTCACCTCTGCTCCTCTTAAAATGCAAAAGACTGCTTTTCCTCTCTCCTCCTAACCTGCCAGCTGATAGCAGATATGCTTCCACCACAACTAAAAGCACAGCTTACAAAGCAGCTATAAGAGCAGTGTGCTTTATGTCCAGGGAACTTTCCCTCCACAATGCTGTCCGGTGTCCAGCCTGTCCAGGCACGTCTAATCACTATAACTCATGAGATCAACATGGCCACACAGATTTTGAAACGCTTAGAACGCACTGAAAGTTACTCCTGCTTGTATGTGAATATGGCAATTGGTGAGTTTAACCTTTAGGGCAAATTTGGGGTTGTTGCTGTTAAAAAATAACGTAACATAATCCATGTTTCTTTGAAAGCACCTCCTGTGGCACATGGCTCACATTTTACTCAGCTGTAGTTACCTTAATATTGAATATCTAATTTAAGACAGTCATCTGGACTCTCTCCATAGTAAATGCAGCACTATAAGAAGTTCCTATCTTATAGGAAGCAATTCATTCTCCTTAGGTGTGATGTCCAAGATAAGAACGGTGAATCACCCACCTCTCTCCATGATGCACAGCACAAACAAGGAAAACTATCTCAGATTAAAGGCTTAACTTGCATATTTGGCTAAATTTAGGTGAGAAGAATCCATCCTTAGCGCCTCAAGTGCAATTAGTTCCTGAAGAAATTCTGTTCTAAACAATCGCTCTGAATAGAAGAGTTGCTTGTATTCATTTGTCACTTCACCAGCTGCTCTGAAACAAAATACAACTCTATGGATTGGTGACAGAGGAGAAAGTATTTCCAGTTAAGAAAAAAATCTAGTCTTATATTCAGAAATATATTCTTAGGACATCCATATTACATATCATACAAAATGTGCCAAGTTTTCTAGATGGGAATGAAGAAGGAAAGGCATTTATATATTTGTTGTGTGTTCTTCAATATATGGAAAACAATCTAATTTGCTTATGCAGGCTTTAGTTGAGCTGACCTTGTATCTCGCCAGTTCATCACATGGTATTAGCTTTTAGACAGAACTTATGTTATCATAGGTTTGCTCTTTTTCTTTGTTGAACCGTATTCTGGTTGAGGGGAAGTAGCAGTCAACCAATGATTTAGAATATGTATCAAAGACATAATACATGTTTGTGCATACATCTGAAAATTAATCTAAATTATGCATTGATTAACCTAAATTATACACTGATCTAAAATGGAAACATGAATATTATTCTGCCACAGGCTCTTCTTTGTAGCAAGAATGATGTTGGATACACAACAGAAGTAATTAATACACAAAGTAATTAATCACAAAATATGTTAAGTTGGAAGAAACCCACTAGGATTAACAGAGAAGAGATCACTACCTGTCCCTCTTCTTCCCCTCACAAGGCAGTTGTAGACTGCAATGAGGTCTCTCCTCAGTCTCCTCTTCCCCAGGCTGAATAGACTAAGTGACCTTAGTCACTCCTCATTTGGCTTCCCCTCAAGGCCCTTCACCATCTTTGTTGCCCTCCTTTGGACACTCTCTTACAGCTTAATATCTTTCCTATATTGCGGTGACCAAAACTGCACAAAATATCCAAACTAAAACTCCCCTGACATAACTTCAGGCCATTCCCTTGGGTCCTATCACTGGACACCTCAAATGGCCTAACATAACTGGGATTATTAACTATGCAAAAAATGTAAGTATTTAAAATATTCTTAGCTAAAACCTTTTAAAGGTTTTAAAGGCCACCTACCTAAGCAAATTAAACAGTTTAGTCCTGCATCTCAATTGTTTTGCTTTATTTTCTCTCCCCCACATCCAAGCAAACAACTCCCTGTCAGGGAAGGTACTTCTTAGCAGAACGCTGAGCCTGTTAACAAAAAAAGAGAGACTTGTGATTTTAATATTTACAGACTGGGATTTAAACTTCCCCTTGATATAAAATTTTATACATATATATATTCTTAAACATATAGTCAAATGCAGTTGCTCACAAGGAAAGGAGTAAAACAATGTATTCATTTGTTCTGCCAATAAATCAACTTTCCACATACAAAAATAAGGAAACCCACTGACATTACAATTTACTTTTTAAATTTCTATTTAAATGATATAATATGGCGGTGGATAAAATGGAAACCAGTATTTAGTCTGTAAGGATTATTATATACTACTTTTGCATAATGTATCTGTCTTCAATAGATGTTTCCTCCCTCCCTGCGACTTTTCATGTTTTCTCTCAACACCACTACCCATGTTTATTTTCATTACTATGATATAAAATACAACTCCATTGTCTTGTCCATTGTCTTGTGAACTATATGTAACAAGCTTTCCTTAAAATACTGGCCATACTGAGAAATGACTCAAGGGCTCATCGACTTTTCAAATCAACATTTGTGGTGCCACATTTAGTAGCTCTACAACAGAGTAAAGTGACTCATGCATCTAATGACTTGTGGATGTTGGAGGGGAGTCAAGTTGTCAGCTCCATAAAGCAGCTGTAACATGGGGTAGGAGGTATCTTACTTGATGAATACATTCATCTTTTTTTTCCAGTACAGTTTGCATGTATTCTAAGTCTGTTTTAGTAAAATAAGTATACTTATAAATTTGTCTCTGATCTTTAAAATTTGCACGCCTTTAAAGGGACTAAGTTAGTATCTTTGTATTCCCCAGCAGTGCAACTATATAAAAGTGTACCAGATTATTTTTGGATTACCATACACTCTGTCCTATTTTAAAGTCCTCTTCAGGACACTTCCATAATGAAGTGCAGGGATCTGTCTGAGCAGTCTGTACCAAACCAGAGGCTGCAAATCAGCCCTCAAATTCTACATGGCTTAACCTATGAAAAAGAGCTGGTAGTAATGTTAGTGAAGGAATACAGAGACTTAAAGGAGATGTATTAACTACTTAATCCTTCAAGGAGTACTAAAATCAAATCAGTACTCCATTTAAGCATAGCTGTGATTCAGAGATATTTCACTAGAAACATTAATTTTACATAAAATTATCAATTTAAATTGCCATGTAAAATAATTGTACAAGCTTGTCTCGCCCTTGCCTTTACACTTTGACTTACAGATCAGATTTAAATGTCAACACTACAAATCTGCCTCTAGGATTATTTTGCTCCAGGTAAAATGATAAATTATGTATTTGTTTAACGAAAATTGATTTAAAATCAGTCAAACACTTACAAACTCTGTGTATACATATAAATCTATTTACAACTAGCTCAAAAAAACATAGCAGAACTTAGTACAAGAAAGATGATTACAAATTAGTTTAAATCAGAATGGAGGTTGCAATTCTATGATCAGGGTAAACAGAGAACTTGGACCTAGTGTCTGCTTTGCAGAATTTATCCAGTACTAAACTTTTCCTGAAAGCAAAATGAATGAATATTTGAATCTCTCAAAAAAATATTTTCTTTACAAAACAGCAAACTTGTTTTAAATAGTTTAAACGTCATTAAACTTGAGAGGTGACAATGCTGGGTTTTTCCCGCATGAAAAAAATGTACTTCTGCTTTCCGACTAGTTCTACTAGTTCTGACTAGTTCTACTAACGATTTTCTACTAAATACTAGTAAAGCCAAAGTATTCTTTACTAGTTTTGCCTTTGGTTAATGTGTCATGGTTTGGCCATTGACATATCTTGCAGAATAAATATGTTATCGGATGAATCCTTGAACTACACTCAACAACAATTCAGTGCTCCCAACAATTCAGTGGGAACTTCACTGTTGACTTCAACAATTGAGGTTAAGCCTATTCCGAACATGTCTAAAAATGCTCAGGATAACAGAGTGGATTGACATGAAACACTTGAGCATTGTATTTCATGAAGCTTTTTAGATACCTGAAAGACAAAGTTTTAATGGTTAAATATGGGTTTGGTAGTACCCCAGAGATATGACGGCATATATGAGTGATAGTCATATATTAGAATGCTGGGGAAATGGGCACAGTAAATCAGGGGATGATGATTCAATGTGTCTTGAATCCAAGAAAAGATGCTGGGTTTGGTGAAAATTAAAAGGAGGAAGTAAAATTATGCTATGATTTGGGTCTATTTTTCATGATAGACTACAGCTATATTCAAAAGGAGGAAGTTGGTGTTTTTTCTGATGTATTCTGAGCTAATGAGGAAGGCATTCAAGAAGCTTGCCCATGAGATAACAAAGGATTTCAATTACTTGAATAACAATAAGAAAAACAATATGGCAGGACTTAAAATGTCCATCAAATTCCTGCAATATTTTAAGGATGAACTTTTGCTTCACAGGACAGAGACAGTTTTAAGAAGCATTACAAACTTGAATTGCATGATGAGTAGGGAGGAGCTCATTTTGATTTTAAAGGCAGGAAGTAAACTGAGTGAAAGTGATCATGACACATTAGACCAAAATAGGCTTCCCTACTCTGAGAAAAAGAGGAAGAAAAAGCATATTACCAATGCCAGCTATGGATTGCATTCTTATGTAGAAATTGTTAAGCTAGCTTTAATCAAGCTAGTCTAGGTACTAAAAGCAAGCTCATCATAACAGTATGCCATTCTATATGAGTTAATTAAACCCTTTACTGTATGGTCTAGGCCTGAGATCAGTCATTTAAAGCTAACCTAGATTTTCTACAGAGAACAATAGACTCATTTTTAATTAAACATACAATAGCAAGCTATCTTGATGTGAACAAAAAGAAGCAGGGGAAGCTTAAGTAGACTGTGTTAACATCACATTAAAAGCTCTTCAAAGATTTGAAAAAAGAAGTCACAATAAGTGGACATGACTGAAGAGTAACATAAAAGAATATGAATAAAAGAATAAAATTACAAAGCCTACAGTGCAAAATGAATGACAGGTAAAAAAGAGTATAAAAGGCAAAAAGAAAGTGTTCTGGAAATACACTAGAAGTGCCCAGATACTCAGTTAATTTTATCTTACCACAGAATTTAGAGAACAAATTAGTTAAAAACTATGTAAATTGTATGTAATTGAGTTAATAGGGCCTACGGAAATCTACTTAATATAATATAGCGAAAATAATCTCTGGGTTGCTAAAAGACCATATAGGTTTGAAGAGACTAGAAAAGGATAAAATGCATCTATCTAAGGAAAGCAGGCCTAAAGCTATCCAGAATAATTTTGACCTGAAGGAATATTCTAGAATAAAATTCATGATTAAGAGGTTAGCATAAGGTTGCTAGCAACACATGCACTCACTGTAGTCTAATGCCCTTTGTCACAATCAATGCACTGATTCAGATGAAAAAGAGAAACAGTAAGTATCAAAGATCTTGAGTTTAGTATTATTTAAACACTGTCCCATGAGAGTTTCATTAAAACAAAATCCAAAGGAAACATAATTTTCATGAAAGCAACAACCAACTGGCATGCTGCTTGTAAAAATCAGACTTGGAGAGCACCTGCAGTGAGAACCCATAAGGATCTGTTGTCATTTCAGTTCCATTCAGTATTTCCATTAGTGATCTGCAAGATGCAACAGAATATAGATATATGAAAAATCTGGTTCTCACCAACCTAGAAGCCAGAAGACAGAATCAGATTTCAAAACTAGTTTCAAAAGTAGGATAAATGTCTAAAGTTAGCAGGATGAAATCATCAAGGCTAAGGCAAAGTATTATACCTGAGAAGAACTTACATGTACAGCATAAAATAGGGAGAACTAGGTGGCACCATGTTAGAAAAGGTTCTGAGCAGAAGTTTCTGTCATAATAAGAAAAACAAGTTCTTTCTGGGATGTATTTATAAATGTTCCTCTCATGTGTGACACATGGGACATAATTACTGCACTCTAGTTGGTGTTAACGGCTTATATCTTAAGATAAAGGTAAAAGTTGTACTGGAAAGAAGCCAGAGTAAAGCTGTAAAAAGAAATTTATGAGTGGAGTCTAAAAGAAAAGTGAACAAAACCAGTTAGTCTATGAGAAGATGGTATACATATCTGCACATATAAACAATTATATAAATAAATACATATATATTTACACATCAATATTTATTAAAACATATTTGAAGCACATAAATATTATTTACATTGGGTACTGCCTCCTGCTCTGGGATCCCCGACACAGGAAGGACATTGAGCTATTGGAGTGTATCCAGAGGAGGGCCATCAAGATGAACAGAGTTGGTGGAGCACCTCTCCTACAAGGAAAGGCTGAGAGAATTGGGATTGCTCAGCCTGGAAAAGAGAAGTCTTTGGGGTGACCTAATTGCATCTTTCCAGTACCTGAAGGGAGCCTACAAGAAAAACAGAGAGAGACTATTTACAAGAGCATGTAGTGACAAGACAAGGGGGAATGGTGTCAAAAAAGACAGAGAGCAGGTTTAATTAGATATTAGGAAGAAATGCTCCACTGTGAGGGTGGTGAGGCATGGGAACAGGTTGCCCAAAGAAGGGGTGGATGCCCTGAGCCCTCTGGTCTAGTGGAAGGTGTCCCTGCCCATGGCAGGGGGGCTGGAACTAGATGACCTTAAAGGTCCCTTCCAACCCAAACCCATATATGAGTCTGTGATTCTATGATTTCCGCTGGAAGTATGACAACATGCAGCAAAGAAAATTCAGGTTGGCTATTGGACAAACACATATTCATAAATGCTGTTAGGCATTTGTACAAGCTTCATGCAAGCATTACAAATTTCCTTCAAACAGGTGCTTTTACAAGTCGATTAGAGAAATAGGTTTTGCAGATGATATCACTGTTTTTCAAACTCTGATCTGTTGCCTCTTTAGATTCTGTGAACTACTCCTAAGAGGACCCTGAAAGACAATAGTTCTTCATATTCATGTCCACAAATTGAAAATATTTAAGTAACACTGATCAATATATACCTGAATCAGCCTCAGCACAGAGAGTAAATCAGACAATATCTTGAGGCCTAGAAGCCTAAACTTCTTCTTATTCATATGTGAAAAACTAAATTCCCTCCATGAATCAATGTTTTTAACTTATAAATACTCAAAGAGCAGCATTTTTATACTGTACAGGAGATCTTGTCAGTAACACACTTGTTCAGACACAGTGGCAGTTGTATGAACAGAAGGGGTTTTATATGAACTGAGGGATTTTATTTACCTCCCCTTTCCATAGAGTCGTTCTAGGCAGTGACAGGACTTGAGGAAATGGCATGAAGCTGAGTCAGGGCAGGTTTAGATTGGATATCAGGAAAAGGTTTTTCACCAGAGGGTGGTTGGGCACTGGAACAGGCACCCCAGGGAAGTGGTCACGGCACCAAGCCCGACAGGTTCAAGAAGCGTTTGGACAATGCTCTTAGGCACATGATGTGACTCCTGGGGATGGCCCTGTGCAGGGCTAGGAGTTGGAGCCGGTGATCCTTAAGGGTGTTCTGTGATTCTAGGCTTTCAATACTTGTCAGGCAGCTCTTGTCACACGCATCACGGGCAGAATGAATCTCACTGCAATGGCACTACACTGACAATTTGTATTTTAACCCAAATACACGGGCAGTTTCGCGGTGCGATACAGCGTGAGCTTCTCTCCATGTGCCCACATTGCTCCGCGCCGCAGAGGCCCCGCAGGGCCGCAGAGACGCCGCAGCCGGGCGAGGGCGCAGAGCCCTCGGTGCCGCCAGGCTCTTTTCCCCGGCTGCCTGAGCCACCTTCCCCCGCCTCTCCGCGCTATAAACGGGGCGGGCCGGGCCCGCCAGCTCGGCTGCGGCCGCAGCCGGCCCGCTCTCCCCGCCTCCCTGAGGCGCGGCCTGGCCTGGCCCGGCCCGGCCTGCTGTGGCGGCGGCACCGGCACCTCGGCCGGGCGGCAGTATGGCTTTCATCCGCAGGCGGCGGCTGGAGCGGGAGCTGTACTCCAAGGAGAGGTGAGCGGCACTGCCCCGGCGCTGCCCCGGCCGCCACCGCTCGGCCGCGGCCCCGCGGCGGGCCCGGCGGAGCGGCAGCGCGGCCTCCAGGGAGGCCCCAGCGGAGCGCCGGGAGCAGAGCCCGGCTGCTGCTGCACTGCCTCGTTTTGTTACTGTTGGGATCAGGTGGCTGGTGATTCCCCAGAGTTAAGGCTGAAAAGGGTCTAGAAAGGACCTGGGAAAATAGGAATACTGCTTGCCTTGTGTAAACTGCATGAAAATAGCGCCTGTAGATTTCTGTTTATTTGTCCTCAGTTGTGTTGGTGGCATGGAACTACAGCTCTGCTTCACTATAGTTTGTTTTGTTTTCTTTGCTTTTTTTTTTTTTGCTTTGCCTTTTTTTTTTCCCCCTCTCTCTCCCCTGAACACTATAATCAGTGTATTGTCAGCCTTAAATTACAGACTCTGTGCTGGCTCTTTAAATTATTAAATTCAATTAGCCCGTTCCTGCTTGCTGACTGTAAGCTGTTTTCTTTCTGAACATAAAAAGGCTCATCACACGTGCTTGAGTATATTCTGACTTTACTCCTTTATTTTTGGGTAGTGTCCCACTTTCTTTTTATGTGACTTACCTGCATATGGCTTGTCGCAGAGTTTCAAAGTCCTTTCCAATCTTTATATTTCCAGGTAGGAAATATAAGGTGAAAGCAATAGGTCGGCGTGGGTCATGCAGCAGAGGGACACGGCGTCTTCTCTGGAGGGAACAGGGATCCCCCGTTGTTTCCTGCTGCGGGAGCCGTGTGGAGGCATCAGGCTAGTCCCGTGCAAGCCCTGTGCAAATTCCTGTTGCAGGTCTCTGCTGGTTACACAGCACTGTTTATTGTTGGTGAAAAAACCGCATGATGAAGAGCTGGACTCACTCTGTCCATATAAATTCTGATTCATGGCTGTACAGCCCATGACGCTACATCCTCTGAAGTGTTTTTTGAAGTACAAACGTGTTCGGGATCACTTTTTGTCCTCTTGTTTATCCCGTTGTTTTTGGGGGCTGCTGTGGTTTCAGTTGTGTGTGAAGGGCTGCAGGGGGAACGGACAGTCTTTCTGTGTAGAAGGAAAAGAGAAGGATTTTTAATAAATTTTAATTATTTTTTAAGTAAAACATCTTAATTGTAGGAAAATCAAGAAGAATGACTCTGTTAACTCTCTTAAGTATTTAATGTAAATAATCTCCTTTTTTTTTGAGAAGCTGAGGAAAAAGGCCAAAACTCATCAGACTTGTCCCAAAGAACCCAAATGGGATCTAAATCTCTTCTAAAAAGCACTGAAAACAAACTCAACATATCAATGTCCGCCAGCGTTACTGATCTGCAGTTATTGATGAGAACATTTTTTCTTTGGTCATATTTGGAAGCATTTCAGGATTTTATTATTTGAGTTTCTAATTTGAGCACTTCATGAAAGATGAGTCTCATTCTCATTTGCACTGGCAGCTTTTCCTGTATCTGCAAACTCATTTCTCTGTTTCTTGCCGTTACCTAACAATTGATATTCGTGTAAAATCAAAGTAAATTTGTGTATATTTTGTACCGCATATCAGGTCTTTTCCCCTCCTTCTCTTCCTGTGCTTTTCTGAATTAGGAAATCTTAAAAAACATTTAAGTGATTTAAAAGATTTTGAGCTTTGGAATGTCAGATTAGAAGTACTGACTTTTTGTCACCTGTTTTCCTTAAAGTTCTACCTTAAAACAGAAAAAAACCTAGCTCTTTATTACTTAATTGAAGGGACAGCCTCTCAGAACTTTTCTCCTTCCTGATGGGTAGTGGTTACACAGAGACACCAGCTTCTGCTTTAAAGCTTTGCTTTCTTTGCATCCTTGATGTAGCTATTTCCTAGTTGAGATAGCCGTGATTTTTGAAACTTTGTGGCAGCTGCATTTGGTGTGTGGTTTGGGGTTTAGGTTTTGACGTTGTTGTTGTTGTTGTTGTTTGGTTGGTTTTATTTGTACCTTGCTATCCACAAGGCTGTAAGCTAATGGAAGTTCAGTTAAGAGTACTGTGAAACTTGGTAAGCACATTAAATCTTCTTGTGCAGTTGCTTTAAGGGCGGGGAGATCTGAGTGGTTTTAAGTGATCTGAAAAAAAAATATTTCTTCTTAACGAATTAGTTAGTCCACTTTAATATCTGGTTACATAAACCTTCTTTCCTGACTACATGCCATTTTCTAGTAGAAAACAAGAAAATGTTGAAATGTCCTGTGTGCACACTGAGGACAAGGAGTGGGTTTTACTTTACATTTGATTAAACAAATCCATGTCCCTACTGAGCAGGGTTCATTCTATAAGGAATTTATCCTTAAAATTCATCTGTATCTCTGTTTCAACTGTGTTCATCTCTATTTTCACTTTGCCCAGATGTTCATGGTAAAGAAAGTTATGTCCCTTTTTAGTTAGTGCTGTATGCATGCTTATCCAGTTTATTTAATCCCTAAAATGTTAATCCTTCATGAACAGGAATTCTTTTTTTACAAACAACTTTAGTCACAAAACTTCAAATTAAGTTACATGGTGTTTTGGCTCAGGTTGCCACTCCCTTAGTAAACTGATTTCTCGGTTCTGTTGGCAGCGTGCCCAAAGGTGGGCAAGTGTAACACTGTACCACTTGATACATAGACTCTATAAATAGTTCTCCTGGGTTGTCTTGCACGGTTCTCGGCTTCCTGGATGAGGAGTTCATCTCTTCTGCTGGAAGTATCACTCACATGACGCAACCTACTGGCAGCATGCAGGAGCTGCAGATGGATCTTTTGTGTGATGGCTGCTTGTGCATCGGACTATTTATTTTTTATTTATTTTTTTGGTATCTGGAGCATTATCTTACTCTGTGGGGACAAAATATACATAATGAAAGCTTTTGTTCAAACATCAGCAAATGAGTCCTACAGCTGGCCTATAGATACTTAGCTCTTGTTAGGAGAGGGTTTAATTTTAGAATTGATTTTACATAGCTTTGGGCTGCTGCTGGATTGGGCTGGCCTGCTTTTTCATCCCTGCAACATCCTTTTATTATCGGGATTGTACTTCCAGTATCGGATCAAGTGATTGTGCAAGGTGTATTGGATCAGCTTCTTGAAATCCTTGTGTCCAAATAGATTTCTAGCGTGTGCTTTTCTGATGAAGTGGTGAAAATAATAAGAATTCAATCACAGATTAGGAATTTAAAGAAGGATCAGTGGGGTACCTTCTTTGGGTGGTATAAACAGGCTTTTGCCAAGGCACTGATCCCTGCACAGTCATTCCTGTGTCCAGTTTGAACAAGTCCAGTGCTTCAGTTCATAGGCAAAATTGGTATATAAAAATATATGGGTATATAAATAGGTATATAAAATGAACTGAGTTTGTTGTTTTGTTTTCTTTTTTCCCCCCACGTGTTTTTGGATCTCAGATGAGTTTTTTTTCAGATTGAAGTATAGAGGGACATGCTCATCAAGCAAAATAAAAGTAAAATTCTTGAGTAGACTAAATCTGATGCACCACACTTTCTATTTGGAGGATATTTTGTAGTATCTTGGCAGGACTCTTAAAGCCCAGTTTGCAGTTTGTAAAGTGTACTTCGCTTATTTGTTGCATACTCTGAACAATGCTAGGAATGTTCGGATGCTGTTTGGGTTCTCAAACCTTGTGTATTGAGAATGATATCATGAGGTGAAGGTTTTTGAGTGTTTTCCTGCTACTTAGATCCTAGTTTTCTTATGCATCTTGGGTGTGTTCTTGACTCATATTCCTCAGCCCTTTTTTGAGTGGCAATTATATGGGAGCTCATTGAAAAAGGCAGTAAGTTATGTTTTTCTTGGCAAGGTCGCTGCCTTTCTTTTTTTTTTCTTCCCCTGAAGCTGCTTCTCAAAGCAATACTGATTCCCTTCACAAGAAAATACTGTCCACATCACTTGCATATGATTTTTTAGGTTATTCTTAGTATAATTTTGGGGGGAATATACAAAGCCAGGAATTTGAAATAAGTCTTCAAGCAAAATTATAGTGGCATGCTTTAATTTACTTCCCCCC